>NW_028294794.1:0-106297 GCF_964341445.2 Mesoplodon mirus | reverse complement strand
ATCACACTGTGTCTCCTCCTCACCCTCTTCACCCTGTAAGAACAATCTGCACACAGACAAAGAGGAAAGGGGCATGAAAATATACTACATGCAGGTACAAGTGAACAAGGGTGTCGCTGTCTCCTGGAAGACAAAGAAACCCTTGGAGTTGCCTGAAAAGCAGCTGAGGATAGAAGAAGTGACCCTTCCTGAGGATGCATGCACAGTAGACACTTACCCCTCTGATGTGTCCACCGAAAACCTCCTGTCTGACAGTGAGCCCACTGGGGAGGAGAAAGAGTATGAGGAAAGGGCAGAGCCAGGCAGCCCATCAGGGTCACCTGCCATCGAGGAGACACCCAGTGCCAAGACACCGGACTGGATGGTGACCATGGAGACTGGCTTCAGGTGCATGGCCTGCTGCCGGGTCTTCCCCACCTTGGAGGTCCTCCAGCAGCACGTGAAGGGCGGCGTCCTGGAGGGCTTCAGCTGCCGTATCTTTCATCTCAACATGGCCCAGTGGATGGGCAATGTGGAATCCGAAATCACCCCGAGGAGGAGGACAAGGAGGACGAGGAGGACGAGGAGGAGGAGGAAGAGAAGCAAGAAGGCCCCAGCCCAAAGAGACCCCGTAGGCAGGCTCTTTCCTCTCTTTTGATTTCCACACAGCAACTGAGATTCATGGGACAGAAGATCCTGGAGACGGTGTGGTCTTGGAAGAGGTAAGGCTTGAGGCTGGCAGTCTTCTGAGCCTATGTCATGAGGGCCCAGAGGAGTCTAAGGGAAGGAGCCGCACACATGTGCTGGTTGACCTAATGGCTCTGAAGTTGCATCAACTTGGGACACACCCAGCACTTCCAAAGGAATTGAGCTCTGTTGACTTCAATAAGAATGTGGAGCCTTTTCCTAGGAGTTTTCTCAGGGTCTGCACGATGGACCTCAACTCTTAGAGGACGTACTGCCAGCAGCTCCTTCTCGGCAGAGAGAGCCAGGAGTGGTCTCAAGAGAGGACAGGGGCCCTTGCAGGACCAGAACTTTGAGGTCTGAGAGCCTTGGGCCTGAGCCGAGATCTCACCCGGACCACTGGACCTAGCCTTCTGTGACAAAGGGGAATATGAAAGAGAGTCACGTGGAAATGAGGTCCCCCGAGATATGGAAATGTTCCAGAACCTTCGTTGCGTGGTAGTTGATCTGGAGCCAAGCTCACTGTGGTGTGTGTGGCTCTGAGCATTAAGGCAATGCTGGAGGGTAACCCTGACCAGCAGAGCTTGGAGTGCTTCTTGTCTCTTCCTGGCCTACCTCATTTGTTTTATCCCTTCCAGGGAGAAGAAAGGACCCTCGGGAGAGTAGCAGACAGAATGCCGTGGTCTGAAGGAGGATGAAGGGACCGGCACTCAGTCTAACATCATATGACAATAGAAGCGTCCTATGCAATAAAGGGCATTTTCCAAACCTTTCCTGGAGCTTTTATTTAAGGACATTTTTCTATCTATGCATCTATCTGTCATCTACATCTGTATCTTTCAAGGTTTGTGAACAAGCTTTCACATAAGCACTAGAGACGTCCGCCAGCATTTTCCAGAAGAGGCCTGCAAATTGCTGGGGACTCCTCACAAATAGGGAACGGCCACAACCCCTGCCACACAGACTATGCGCGTGGCCCTCCTGACGTACTCCCACTCTCTCTCTGAATTTCCCAACGTCTGAGATGAGGGTGCTGGCTGGAGGCAATGATCACGTGCAGGCTGAATCTTCTCCAGATTCTGATTCTCTTCCTGGGCATATCGTCCTCAAGCACAGTCTCCATGTCCCTGGCCACACTGATCTCTCTCCTTCAGTCCTTCCCTCCCTCCCTCTCCTGCCTCCCAGTGCAGAGAATACTTTTTTGCATTTGAGACGACATTTATTTTTGGTTCACAGAATTCTCACCTGTTCTACTGTGGCCTCCGTTGTGAACATTCCAAAGCTGAGACTTTTCTGTTTTTCTCCCTCATTTCTGCTGAGTCTTTACCTTCCTAATGCAGTGAACTCACAGTGCCTGGCTGACTGGATGGGGAAAAAGATCCAGGGAGCAAAGAGAAATAATAAAAGAATATATCAGTTAATTTTTCATAGTGTTATCCAACTACATATTTTTAAAATTTTGGAATAATATTAGGAATCTTCTCTTTATAAAAAACTGAATTATTGGGCTTCCCTGGTGGAGCAGTGGTTATGAATATGCCTGCGAATGCAGGGGACATGGGTTCCAGCCCTGGTCTGGGAAGATCCCACGTGCCACGGAGTAACTAAGCCCGCACGCCACAACTACGGAGCCTGCGCTGTAGAGCCCGTGTGCCACATCGACCGAGCCCACGTGCCACAACTACGGAAGCCTGCGTGCCTAGAGCCCATGCTCCGCAACAAGAGAAGCCACTGCAATGAGAAGCCCGTGCACCAGAGCCAAGAGGAGCCCCCGCTCACTGCAACTAGAGAACGCCCGCTAGCAGCAACAAAGACCCAATGCAGCCCCAAATAAATTAATTAATTTTTAAAAATTGAATTAGTTTCAAGGGTACAATGTATAAAAGTACAATAAAAGCCCCCCTTCATAACCCCCCAACCCCACTCTCAAGATGGAATAGATATTATGTGATACAATTTATAGTCGTAGTACTCCTCCTCCTCCCACCACATGCGAAATCCTCTGAGCCGGGTGCAGCAGCTTCCTTTCACAATGCTAGGACCCGCCACAAGACACATGATAATCCCTTTGGACATTTCAAGGAGCGGCACCAAGGGAACAGTCCCGGGGAAATGCCACTGACAGCTCAGAATATCCACGGCATTTCTAGAGCCTCGGCACTGCTCTCGCTCTGGGAATGAAGGTCCAAAAAGCACATCGGAGAATGTTCATAGTTGTAAACAAGCTCCACCTTTGAAACACAATCTACATAGAACCACATATACAAGCCTGCACGATGGATGAAGCCAAGGTCTCCTCCATGATTTCCCTTCTGACCACCTTATTGTCTCCTCAACCATAAAAGGTGAACTTGATACTCAGGGCCTTGCCTTGACACCAGAAACATCCAAGCTTGGATCAGTCTTTCTAAGACCAGATACTTGCTCTCTGAACTATTAGAGACTTGTCACATACACACAGGTAGAACAGGGTTATTTCTATCTACCTGGGGACCTGGAGTCTTTCACATTGCTCCTGTTAAAACTCTCACAACAGCAAAACTTTACCTACAAAGGGTTCAAGCTATGACACTCCCAACTTCCACAAACCTCCTCAGCTCTTGTGAGTCACATGCAGCCAATTCCAGGAATTGGAAACATGGTTGTGAGGATGAAACTGACTTTGGGGCTCCCTTTGGATATGGTCTTCCAGACTTACCAAAAGGCCATTAAGAGGACGGTTTACCCCACCTCAGGGAAACCCGAGGCAGTACCTGCAGTCAAGGGCTGGCCATGGCTTCTGAGCTACATCCAAAAAGAATTTCATACTGTACCTGGATCTGCTGAAGCCATTTCTGACTGTCCGAGAGCCAGCATGTACCCCTCCTCAACTGCCTCCGTTGTGGGTCATCAGTAGGGCTGTCAGATTTAGTAAATAAAAATACAGGATACCCAGTTAAAGTTGAACTTCACATGAAAAATAAGTCTTTATTTTTAGTATAAGTAGATCCTATGAACTATTTGGGGCATACTTATCTTCAAAATGTACTCGTTGTTTTTCAAACATTCATATTTAACTAAACAGCCTATATTTTATCTGTCAACCCTACTCAGCAGAAATGATAGAGGCTCATAGAGATCCAGGAGACACCTCAGCGCCTCCTCAGCTTTTATTTCTACGTCCTAGACAGCGAGCACGAACCTTCCACTCCCAGTCATTGGCTAGAATGGAGGATATTCTCTGTTTTAGAGCTTTTTCTACTTGTCATTGATATTATCTTCCTTATTTTAAAGAGATGTTTATTTTTCCCCAAACTTAATAGCTCATCCAAAAGTATTTCAAAGTTCATTAGACAAGGGAAAAACAACATGGTTCTGAAAAGTGAAGGAAACCGCCTGGTGTTTAGTAAAGAAGTAGTAGGGAGATTGAAAAAGCCAAACTTAATAAGCAGATCTCTCCAAGGGTATTTTCAGAGCTTGATACCCTCCCACACCCTGAAAATATTATTACATCAAGACTGTAGAACTGCTAACCAAATGTAAAGCTCCCATATGATTCTATCAAACTGAGGATGCTTCTTTACTAAGCAGTGAGCACACTTGCTGCCCCAGGGACCTTGGCAGTTGCAACGTAGGGCTCTTCCCTTTGGGATGGAAACAGCAAGTTTTCCTGTGGTCTACACGCTGGCCCCAAAAATACTACACTCCCAATACTTGTCAACTTTAAGTATTTTCCTACATATCTCCATTTTTCTGTTACTATTTGGACTACATCCTAGACTTGACATTACATAAATTGCATTCAAGAAGCTATTTTTAAAAGTTGGTAGGAAACCTTAAATCTATGGCTTGCAGTCCCTGGCTTACTTTCATCCAGGTGCATAAGGGTTTTCAAAAGTAGTCAGATTAGTTACCCCATATCACAGCCCCACGCTTGTGTCACAGATATAAAAATGGAACATGATATTTAAGGTTTTAGTTGCCAAATCATCAAGCCTCCCAGACAGAGGCAATAGAGCAAAATGATTACAGAGGCATGGATTTTGATTTGCTCCAGTGTCTTGGGCAAGTCACTTGGCCTCTGTATTTATTTGTACTTATCTGCACTTATCTGTCACTTGGGGGTCATAATTGTACCTGGTCCATGAGTACGTTGTACAAATGATCTGTAAAGTAGTTACAAGAAACCGACACTGAGTAAGCACTCCACAGACATTGGCTATTAGCTATTGGAAATATTTCTCCATGAAACAGATGACTTTATCCGTGGATGACTCGGTGGGAGACAGTGAATCATAGAATCACAGCATGTTGAAAGTGACCTAGTTCACACTCTTATGTGAAAAGAAGAAAAGTGTGCATGGGTAGAAAATGTCTGAAACTTTACACAACAAAGAGTTCATCATGTTAACTTGGAGGATTAGAATAAATCAGGAAAGGAGGAAAGAAAAACTTGAGTGTAATTCAATTTCTCTATCATTTGTGTTTCTACACTGAGACTCTGAATACACTGGAAGTGCAATTTTTTTTAATGTGGCGGGATAAAGGTTTTCAAGTTTTCCTGATCCATCCGTATTATTATCTCAGAATTGCTGGCATTTCCTGCCATCTTTGAATCTACACCCATGTGAGTCAGTGGGCCATTCTGGACGGAGGAGATAATAGAGCAGAAGTGAAGTGAGAGAAAAGGAGAGACAAGATTTTCTCTTTTCTCTTCAAAGAGGAAAGGTCTTTGGAATGGGAACAACTCACAACCAAACTTTGGGGAAAGGATGTGATGGAAAATGAGACAAACATCCTAACCCTGTGATGAGAAGGATTCCCTGGGCTGGATGGAGGGAGGTCACAGGTGGCTGGACAAGGAAACCAACTAGGGAGAAACACACACAAGTGCAGAGCAAACACCCTGAGGCCACTCAGCCTGACTCCATGCAAACATGTGTCCAGCAGACAGCCCTTCACCTGTGGCTCCCCAGCAAGACAGGTACCTCGGGGGTGCCAACTCATTCTGAGTCCATTATGCCTGGCCATTCATAAACCGCTGTCTAACGTGTGAGGAATAAACTCTCAATGTGTATGAGGAAATTGGGGAAGGAGATTGAAAGGTTACTTAAATGGAAAAAAAAGAAGTTCAGGAAGGCAAGATGGTAGAGAGACAAGAAAAAGACCTTAAAAGATAGAAAGGATTTGCCAAAGAAGAGAAAGCAAAAGAAATGATTCCGAATGGGTTAACCTGCAGCTAGGAAGTTAAGGAAGATTATTGATGGGTGAAGACTATGGAATAAAGTGAATAAAATTTCTCAGAAGTTGCTGAGAATATGGTAAGCAGCATGATTATCAAATTATGAATTGGCTGCAATGGCATTCTAGGGGGACACTAGGAAGGGGAAGCAAACGTTCATGAGATGACAGTGGCAGGTGGAAAGTTGTTTCAGGGGAAGATCAGTCTTGCAGAGGGTGTATCAGAGGAGGGCAAGTGTGAGAAAGCAAGCAAGGAAATACTAAGTGTATACGGTTCCTTCACTGAGTGCACCCAGCCCCGCGGTCAGCCTTGAGAAGAAGCAGGACTTCAGGTACTGGAGCTACATTTCAGTCATCAAGACTTGAGAAGACACCCTTAACTCAGGTCTTCTCTTCAAACTCCATCTTTCCTTCTTGACCTTCATTTGGCCTCTTCCCTTACCCTCCAGCTGTGGACTGAGGCCACAGAGCAAGATGGGTCACTAGTGTCCTCCATCCCCTGGCGACTGTGGTTCACATCACTGGAGTACCAAAGGCAATAACCAAGTAACAGACACAAGAGTGTATGAAGAAGAAGAGATTCTGATAAGGCTTTCTGTGACAGTGTGGGCCAAGTCGGCTCTATATGGCTGGTATCACGTGAATTATGAGCAGCCTTAGGGGAGAAGTTCTCAGAAGGCAGAGCCTGGCTCTCTAGAGGCTCTGCGTGCTCACAGCCCTCTCCAAGACCTCAGTTACAGCTTCGGCCCCCAATATCTCTCCCTCTGCCTGCTCACAGTTTTTGAAGTCTTCTTTCCTCCACATTTCTCTTGAGAGGTGGAGGAGGAAGATGAGCTTCAGGCCAGCTCAGACTCCCCTGGGATCCCAGCAGGATGCCTATCATTAACCTCCCACCTTCTAGGAAGCTCCTAAGATCTTCACATTTGGGGCAGTTCTCATTTCAGCTGTGCTTCAAATTGCTGGCTGGAGACGGCCTGTTGGAAGGTGGCTAAAAGCAAGTAGCAATCCTTCGGGCAGCCTGGCCCTTCTCGACTGTCAGACATCTTCAGGGATATTCTAGGAAATGTTGTTTGTTCTAGAGAATGGAGGGAAACAATCCAATTGTCCAATAATGCTTGAATGGAAAATAAATGATGCTATATGCATGTGATGAAATAATATCAAACAGTCAAAAATCAAAGACCTAGATCTATATGATTTCACGTGGATAAATCTTGAAAACATAATACTGATTGAAAGAAAATAAGATAAAGAATGTTAGAATGTGATAACAGGTATGTAAGTATTTAAATATTTAAATCAATTCAACATATTGCTTCTATATAGAGAGATGCAAGAAGATAAACTTTATCCAATGAACACATTATTTACATTTAATATGTTCATTTATCTAGGAAACCCAAAAGAACCCACAGATAAACTAGCAGGAACTAATAAGACGGTTCAACAAGGCACACACATACAAGATCAATAAATTTTAAAAGTCAATCACGCTCCTCTATACAGGCGATAGCAAATTAGAAACTGTAAAAAAAAAATAAGAAAAAAATAAGATCTGAAAATTGTCACAAGAGCCATATAAATTACTTAAACTAAGCATATGTAAAAGTAAATAAAACTGACAAACTGAGTACGACCACTTAAACTCCGCCCAAACAAAGGATTAAAAAACGACTGTTCTTACTTTATGAGAACACGCCCTCTTTCTAAGTAGCAGATCAGTACGTGAGAGTGAATCAAAGAAACACAGCATTTGAAAAGTCAACTAGGCCAAGCCTCTCGATCGCACAGACAGAAGCTGAAGCCCAGACAGGTTGAGTTACTTGGTAAAGGGCCCAATGTCCTGACTCACGGACTCGCATTTTTCACTCATTCGTAAGACACAATCAAATTCAGTACCTTGGAAAGAGATGGGAAAAAAATGAAGAACTCAATTATATAGTTACTCATCTTTAAGTACAGAAATAGCTGTGACAAAATTACACGTATTGAGGGAAAATTGAAGTGCAGAGTTTAAAATGTCAATAATCCACAGGGAAACTGGAGACCATTTAAAATATTCATATTAAATCTCTCTAGAAAAGATATTAAAAGATCTCCAATCAAAATGTTCATTTTATAATAGATATGGTATGATACAACTTATAATAGATATGGTATGAACCTTTCCCTTTCAAGGGAAAACTTCGGCTGGGAAACAGGAATTGTTCTTGAAAACGGGGCCTGTGCTATTGCAGTGACTGTGCTGAACCTAGGTCCACAGAATGCTCTGATGTCATCATTGAGGTCACAGAATCCTGCTGTGCGCCTGGCAACCTTGGAAACTGAACAGCCCTGGTGAGCACTAGGCAGTACTCCTGGTTCACTAAGTGGTACAAGTTTTTCAGCAATTTACGAGACTTGACTATTTTTGTTTGTATTGAATCATTTCAACGGATTGCCCAAGAGCCAAGAAGGGCCAACCTGTAGGGAAGAGGAGGAGTTGGACATCTCTTGAGGCATCTTCTAAGGGAGACTTCTAGTTAGTACCATGAAACGGCGACAAAAGAGGAAACATCTGGAAAATGAAGAGTCCCAGGAAACTGCCGAGAACGGAGGAGGTATGTGGGGGGCAACTTGCTGGGGCACATGGGTTTCTGCCAAACTGAAGCTTCTCTAGGAAGCGGGGGACTGAGAACGTGTCACCTGTGAAGCAGGGAGCGAGAGACCTCGTCTCACTGATGCTGCCGTTTCCATCCGGAGGGTCCCTGTGTTGTGAGATGGCACAGCACGGCCAGATGCCCCCTGGGAGATGGGAGGTCAGCTCCGCTGGTCTGGGGACTCTCTCCTGGGGCTGCCGGGCCTGGAGCTTTGTCGGACTCACAGCAGGCTGCATCCTGCTTGCACAGACCTAGAGGTGCAGCTTTTCTCAGTCCCCGATTTCTCTCTTATGCTCTTGGATCTTTCCCTGTGGACATGAGGTGGGGGATGTGAAGGATGCAAGGATGCTGAGAGAGACCCATGGGTTGCTTGGCCTCTTTTACCAAAGTGGAAAGAGAAGCCCCATGAGTTGAAGGCCCTGTTGAAAAGTATCTTGACAAGTGGAATGCAGTTCGAAAGAAGATTGTTTGTCTAGGGTTGGTGTCATATTGAAAGCAAGGAGGTTTTATTCCTTCAACAGGAAGAATTGCCCAAAGGAGATCAAGGGAAAGGAAGGGATTTCCAGAGACTGAGACCACGTGGGCGGGGGTGAGAAATGTCCTCAGGGTCCTGCGGGGAGCTCTGAGAGCCACGGGCCACGGGGTGCTGGCGTGCATTAAATGTAGGCGAGTAGCTTGCCCTGGGCGGGTGTGGTCACCCCAGAGTTCCAGCGAGACGTCTCTGCCCCAGATTAGAGCCCAGTAGCTCCTTCCAGGCCCAGGACACTGGAGACTGTAGGGTTGGCCCTGGCAATGGAGGTCTAGACAGCAGGCAGATTTTCAGGCAGTGGCTGGGACAGGCTGGGGAAGGCAAGGACTGCCCCTAACCATTCAGAATATTTTTCTCTATGTTCCTGTGTGTGTGTGTGTGTGACTGTGTCTCTGTGTGTGTGTGTGTCGTAGTGCAGAGATGAGCAGGATGAACCACACTCTCAACTGTGTGTATTCACTGCACCTGAGACGTGTCACTCTCAGTAAATATTTGTGGACAGAGGACTGATGAACCCACCCTGAGCCTTTCATTCCTCCCTCAGGAATCTCGAAGTCACAAGAGGATCCCCCTCACCTTGGATCCACTGTGGTGGCCCAAGGCTGCAGCCCAGGGGCAGGGGAGGTCTCCTCTGCCCCTAAACACTTCTCCTGTGCTTCTTCTCCACGCAAGCTCATCTACGCCGGTAAGGGCGCGGGGCTCCTCAGGTGAGGGGGTGCTTGGCTGTGAGGCAGGAGGCACACAGATCCCAGGGAGGCTGAGAGGAAACCCAGGGTCATCAGAGGTGATGAGGGCTCTGTGGAGGAGCCTGGGCCGGATGGCTGAGCTGTTACGAGGGTGTGGATCCCAGCTGAGTCAGGGGTGGGGGGCGGGTGTGAATCCTGGTACTACCATGGTGGGGAAGTCAAGGAGCAGGGGCCGGAAAGGTCTGGACTTGAGGTTCAGGGAAGAGGGACCAGATTAAGCATCTTCAGAGGAAAATGTAGGGTTTCTCTTTGCCTTTGCTTCCAGAGAAAGACATAGTTCTGCATCACAAACCTCCAGCCTGAGAGCAGCACCATCCAGCTCAGGTCCACACAGCTCACACACACATGCGCCCTCCAGGCACAGCCCTTCTCAGTGCACACAAGAACCCCAAGCACGTGATCCACAGTACTCTCCTCCTGCACCACCGCCCCATTCCACAAGGAATGCACCACCGGTATTCCCAAACTCACACTCCTCGTCATACACGCATCCATCCGCATCCCTGACATACCACAGTCCTCACCACTGTACTCCACACCCGTGTATACAGACACCGCTCCAGTATCCCCCAACACGCAGAAAAAAGCCCACAGATGACACCAGATACACCACTGCCTCCTACGGCCAACAGACACCAAGCTCACGACATAGCTACGTCATGCAAATGTCCCTCTCTCGTCTACCACACTTGCTCCCTCAGCTTCTGGCATGGCCCATGCATGTTATTATGTTTTTAATTTCCTTTTTCAGGAATCCGGCGATCACATCGAGACACTGCCCAGCCTACCGCACCCCTAGCCCAGGTTCAGGAAAAAGGGGAGACCGCTCCCCCATCACACTGTGTCTCCTCCTCACCCTCTTCACCCTGTAAGAACAATCTGCACACAGACAAAGAGGAAAGGGGCATGAAAATATACTACATGCAGGTACAAGTGAACAAGGGTGTCGCTGTCTCCTGGAAGACAAAGAAACCCTTGGAGTTGCCTGAAAAGCAGCTGAGGATAGAAGAAGTGACCCTTCCTGAGGATGCATGCACAGTAGACACTTACCCCTCTGATGTGTCCACCGAAAACCTCCTGTCTGACAGTGAGCCCACTGGGGAGGAGAAAGAGTATGAGGAAAGGGCAGAGCCAGGCAGCCCATCAGGGTCACCTGCCATCGAGGAGACACCCAGTGCCAAGACACCGGACTGGATGGTGACCATGGAGACTGGCTTCAGGTGCATGGCCTGCTGCCGGGTCTTCCCCACCTTGGAGGTCCTCCAGCAGCACGTGAAGGGCGGCGTCCTGGAGGGCTTCAGCTGCCGTATCTTTCATCTCAACATGGCCCAGTGGATGGGCAATGTGGAATCCGAAATCACCCCGAGGAGGAGGACAAGGAGGACGAGGAGGACGAGGAGGAGGAGGAAGAGAAGCAAGAAGGCCCCAGCCCAAAGAGACCCCGTAGGCAGGCTCTTTCCTCTCTTTTGATTTCCACACAGCAACTGAGATTCATGGGACAGAAGATCCTGGAGACGGTGTGGTCTTGGAAGAGGTAAGGCTTGAGGCTGGCAGTCTTCTGAGCCTATGTCATGAGGGCCCAGAGGAGTCTAAGGGAAGGAGCCGCACACATGTGCTGGTTGACCTAATGGCTCTGAAGTTGCATCAACTTGGGACACACCCAGCACTTCCAAAGGAATTGAGCTCTGTTGACTTCAATAAGAATGTGGAGCCTTTTCCTAGGAGTTTTCTCAGGGTCTGCACGATGGACCTCAACTCTTAGAGGACGTACTGCCAGCAGCTCCTTCTCGGCAGAGAGAGCCAGGAGTGGTCTCAAGAGAGGACAGGGGCCCTTGCAGGACCAGAACTTTGAGGTCTGAGAGCCTTGGGCCTGAGCCGAGATCTCACCCGGACCACTGGACCTAGCCTTCTGTGACAAAGGGGAATATGAAAGAGAGTCACGTGGAAATGAGGTCCCCCGAGATATGGAAATGTTCCAGAACCTTCGTTGCGTGGTAGTTGATCTGGAGCCAAGCTCACTGTGGTGTGTGTGGCTCTGAGCATTAAGGCAATGCTGGAGGGTAACCCTGACCAGCAGAGCTTGGAGTGCTTCTTGTCTCTTCCTGGCCTACCTCATTTGTTTTATCCCTTCCAGGGAGAAGAAAGGACCCTCGGGAGAGTAGCAGACAGAATGCCGTGGTCTGAAGGAGGATGAAGGGACCGGCACTCAGTCTAACATCATATGACAATAGAAGCGTCCTATGCAATAAAGGGCATTTTCCAAACCTTTCCTGGAGCTTTTATTTAAGGACATTTTTCTATCTATGCATCTATCTGTCATCTACATCTGTATCTTTCAAGGTTTGTGAACAAGCTTTCACATAAGCACTAGAGACGTCCGCCAGCATTTTCCAGAAGAGGCCTGCAAATTGCTGGGGACTCCTCACAAATAGGGAACGGCCACAACCCCTGCCACACAGACTATGCGCGTGGCCCTCCTGACGTACTCCCACTCTCTCTCTGAATTTCCCAACGTCTGAGATGAGGGTGCTGGCTGGAGGCAATGATCACGTGCAGGCTGAATCTTCTCCAGATTCTGATTCTCTTCCTGGGCATATCGTCCTCAAGCACAGTCTCCATGTCCCTGGCCACACTGATCTCTCTCCTTCAGTCCTTCCCTCCCTCCCTCTCCTGCCTCCCAGTGCAGAGAATACTTTTTTGCATTTGAGACGACATTTATTTTTGGTTCACAGAATTCTCACCTGTTCTACTGTGGCCTCCGTTGTGAACATTCCAAAGCTGAGACTTTTCTGTTTTTCTCCCTCATTTCTGCTGAGTCTTTACCTTCCTAATGCAGTGAACTCACAGTGCCTGGCTGACTGGATGGGGAAAAAGATCCAGGGAGCAAAGAGAAATAATAAAAGAATATATCAGTTAATTTTTCATAGTGTTATCCAACTACATATTTTTAAAATTTTGGAATAATATTAGGAATTTTCTCTTTATAAAAAACTGAATTATTGGGCTTCCCTGGTGGAGCAGTGGTTATGAATATGCCTGCGAATGCAGGGGACATGGGTTCCAGCCCTGGTCTGGGAAGATCCCACGTGCCACGGAGTAACTAAGCCCGCACGCCACAACTACGGAGCCTGCGCTGTAGAGCCCGTGTGCCACATCGACCGAGCCCACGTGCCACAACTACGGAAGCCTGCGTGCCTAGAGCCCATGCTCCGCAACAAGAGAAGCCACTGCAATGAGAAGCCCGTGCACCAGAGCCAAGAGGAGCCCCCGCTCACTGCAACTAGAGAACGCCCGCTAGCAGCAACAAAGACCCAATGCAGCCCCAAATAAATTAATTAATTTTTAAAAATTGAATTAGTTTCAAGGGTACAATGTATAAAAGTACAATAAAAGCCCCCCTTCATAACCCCCCAACCCCACTCTCAAGATGGAATAGATATTATGTGATACAATTTATAGTCGTAGTACTCCTCCTCCTCCCACCACATGCGAAATCCTCTGAGCCGGGTGCAGCAGCTTCCTTTCACAATGCTAGGACCCGCCACAAGACACATGATAATCCCTTTGGACATTTCAAGGAGCGGCACCAAGGGAACAGTCCCGGGGAAATGCCACTGACAGCTCAGAATATCCACGGCATTTCTAGAGCCTCGGCACTGCTCTCGCTCTGGGAATGAAGGTCCAAAAAGCACATCGGAGAATGTTCATAGTTGTAAACAAGCTCCACCTTTGAAACACAATCTACATAGAACCACATATACAAGCCTGCACGATGGATGAAGCCAAGGTCTCCTCCATGATTTCCCTTCTGACCACCTTATTGTCTCCTCAACCATAAAAGGTGAACTTGATACTCAGGGCCTTGCCTTGACACCAGAAACATCCAAGCTTGGATCAGTCTTTCTAAGACCAGATACTTGCTCTCTGAACTATTAGAGACTTGTCACATACACACAGGTAGAACAGGGTTATTTCTATCTACCTGGGGACCTGGAGTCTTTCACATTGCTCCTGTTAAAACTCTCACAACAGCAAAACTTTACCTACAAAGGGTTCAAGCTATGACACTCCCAACTTCCACAAACCTCCTCAGCTCTTGTGAGTCACATGCAGCCAATTCCAGGAATTGGAAACATGGTTGTGAGGATGAAACTGACTTTGGGGCTCCCTTTGGATATGGTCTTCCAGACTTACCAAAAGGCCATTAAGAGGACGGTTTACCCCACCTCAGGGAAACCCGAGGCAGTACCTGCAGTCAAGGGCTGGCCATGGCTTCTGAGCTACATCCAAAAAGAATTTCATACTGTACCTGGATCTGCTGAAGCCATTTCTGACTGTCCGAGAGCCAGCATGTACCCCTCCTCAACTGCCTCCGTTGTGGTCATCAGTAGGGCTGTCAGATTTAGTAAATAAAAATACAGGATACCCAGTTAAAGTTGAACTTCACATGAAAAATAAGTCTTTATTTTTAGTATAAGTAGATCCTATGAACTATTTGGGGCATACTTATCTTCAAAATGTACTCGTTGTTTTTCAAACATTCATATTTAACTAAACAGCCTATATTTTATCTGTCAACCCTACTCAGCAGAAATGATAGAGGCTCATAGAGATCCAGGAGACACCTCAGCGCCTCCTCAGCTTTTATTTCTACGTCCTAGACAGCGAGCACGAACCTTCCACTCCCAGTCATTGGCTAGAATGGAGGATATTCTCTGTTTTAGAGCTTTTTCTACTTGTCATTGATATTATCTTCCTTATTTTAAAGAGATGTTTATTTTTCCCCAAACTTAATAGCTCATCCAAAAGTATTTCAAAGTTCATTAGACAAGGGAAAAACAACATGGTTCTGAAAAGTGAAGGAAACCGCCTGGTGTTTAGTAAAGAAGTAGTAGGGAGATTGAAAAAGCCAAACTTAATAAGCAGATCTCTCCAAGGGTATTTTCAGAGCTTGATACCCTCCCACACCCTGAAAATATTATTACATCAAGACTGTAGAACTGCTAACCAAATGTAAAGCTCCCATATGATTCTATCAAACTGAGGATGCTTCTTTACTAAGCAGTGAGCACACTTGCTGCCCCAGGGACCTTGGCAGTTGCAACGTAGGGCTCTTCCCTTTGGGATGGAAACAGCAAGTTTTCCTGTGGTCTACACGCTGGCCCCAAAAATACTACACTCCCAATACTTGTCAACTTTAAGTATTTTCCTACATATCTCCATTTTTCTGTTACTATTTGGACTACATCCTAGACTTGACATTACATAAATTGCATTCAAGAAGCTATTTTTAAAAGTTGGTAGGAAACCTAAAATCTATGGCTTGCAGTCCCTGGCTTACTTTCATCCAGGTGCATAAGGGTTTTCAAAAGTAGTCAGATTAGTTACCCCATATCACAGCCCCACGCTTGTGTCACAGATATAAAAATGGAACATGATATTTAAGGTTTTAGTTGCCAAATCATCAAGCCTCCCAGACAGAGGCAATAGAGCAAAATGATTACAGAGGCATGGATTTTGATTTGCTCCAGTGTCTTGGGCAAGTCACTTGGCCTCTGTATTTATTTGTACTTATCTGCACTTATCTGTCACTTGGGGGTCATAATTGTACCTGGTCCATGAGTACGTTGTACAAATGATCTGTAAAGTAGTTACAAGAAACCGACACTGAGTAAGCACTCCACAGACATTGGCTATTAGCTATTGGAAATATTTCTCCATGAAACAGATGACTTTATCCGTGGATGACTCGGTGGGAGACAGTGAATCATAGAATCACAGCATGTTGAAAGTGACCTAGTTCACACTCTTATGTGAAAAGAAGAAAAGTGTGCATGGGTAGAAAATGTCTGAAACTTTACACAACAAAGAGTTCATCATGTTAACTTGGAGGATTAGAATAAATCAGGAAAGGAGGAAAGAAAAACTTGAGTGTAATTCAATTTCTCTATCATTTGTGTTTCTACACTGAGACTCTGAATACACTGGAAGTGCAATTTTTTTTAATGTGGCGGGATAAAGGTTTTCAAGTTTTCCTGATCCATCCGTATTATTATCTCAGAATTGCTGGCATTTCCTGCCATCTTTGAATCTACACCCATGTGAGTCAGTGGGCCATTCTGGACGGAGGAGATAATAGAGCAGAAGTGAAGTGAGAGAAAAGGAGAGACAAGATTTTCTCTTTTCTCTTCAAAGAGGAAAGGTCTTTGGAATGGGAACAACTCACAACCAAACTTTGGGGAAAGGATGTGATGGAAAATGAGACAAACATCCTAACCCTGTGATGAGAAGGATTCCCTGGGCTGGATGGAGGGAGGTCACAGGTGGCTGGACAAGGAAACCAACTAGGGAGAAACACACACAAGTGCAGAGCAAACACCCTGAGGCCACTCAGCCTGACTCCATGCAAACATGTGTCCAGCAGACAGCCCTTCACCTGTGGCTCCCCAGCAAGACAGGTACCTCGGGGGTGCCAACTCATTCTGAGTCCATTATGCCTGGCCATTCATAAACCGCTGTCTAACGTGTGAGGAATAAACTCTCAATGTGTATGAGGAAATTGGGGAAGGAGATTGAAAGGTTACTTAAATGGAAAAAAAAGAAGTTCAGGAAGGCAAGATGGTAGAGAGACAAGAAAAAGACCTTAAAAGATAGAAAGGATTTGCCAAAGAAGAGAAAGCAAAAGAAATGATTCCGAATGGGTTAACCTGCAGCTAGGAAGTTAAGGAAGATTATTGATGGGTGAAGACTATGGAATAAAGTGAATAAAATTTCTCAGAAGTTGCTGAGAATATGGTAAGCAGCATGATTATCAAATTATGAATTGGCTGCAATGGCATTCTAGGGGGACACTAGGAAGGGGAAGCAAACGTTCATGAGATGACAGTGGCAGGTGGAAAGTTGTTTCAGGGGAAGATCAGTCTTGCAGAGGGTGTATCAGAGGAGGGCAAGTGTGAGAAAGCAAGCAAGGAAATACTAAGTGTATACGGTTCCTTCACTGAGTGCACCCAGCCCCGCGGTCAGCCTTGAGAACAAGCAGGACTTCAGGTACTGGAGCTACATTTCAGTCATCAAGACTTGAGAAGACACCCTTAACTCAGGTCTTCTCTTCAAACTCCATCTTTCCTTCTTGACCTTCATTTGGCCTCTTCCCTTACCCTCCAGCTGTGGACTGAGGCCACAGAGCAAGATGGGTCACTAGTGTCCTCCATCCCCTGGCGACTGTGGTTCACATCACTGGAGTACCAAAGGCAATAACCAAGTAACAGACACAAGAGTGTATGAAGAAGAAGAGATTCTGATAAGGCTTTCTGTGACAGTGTGGGCCAAGTCGGCTCTATATGGCTGGTATCACGTGAATTATGAGCAGCCTTAGGGGAGAAGTTCTCAGAAGGCAGAGCCTGGCTCTCTAGAGGCTCTGCGTGCTCACAGCCCTCTCCAAGACCTCAGTTACAGCTTCGGCCCCCAATATCTCTCCCTCTGCCTGCTCACAGTTTTTGAAGTCTTCTTTCCTCCACATTTCTCTTGAGAGGTGGAGGAGGAAGATGAGCTTCAGGCCAGCTCAGACTCCCCTGGGATCCCAGCAGGATGCCTATCATTAACCTCCCACCTTCTAGGAAGCTCCTAAGATCTTCACATTTGGGGCAGTTCTCATTTCAGCTGTGCTTCAAATTGCTGGCTGGAGACGGCCTGTTGGAAGGTGGCTAAAAGCAAGTAGCAATCCTTCGGGCAGCCTGGCCCTTCTCGACTGTCAGACATCTTCAGGGATATTCTAGGAAATGTTGTTTGTTCTAGAGAATGGAGGGAAACAATCCAATTGTCCAATAATGCTTGAATGGAAAATAAATGATGCTATATGCATGTGATGAAATAATATCAAACAGTCAAAAATCAAAGACCTAGATCTATATGATTTCACGTGGATAAATCTTGAAAACATAATACTGATTGAAAGAAAATAAGATAAAGAATGTTAGAATGTGATAACAGGTATGTAAGTATTTAAATATTTAAATCAATTCAACATATTGCTTCTATATAGAGAGATGCAAGAAGATAAACTTT
This sequence comes from Mesoplodon mirus, assembly GCF_964341445.2. NCBI lineage: Eukaryota > Metazoa > Chordata > Mammalia > Artiodactyla > Ziphiidae > Mesoplodon > Mesoplodon mirus. Next base: position 88,436 of record NW_028294794.1, on the reverse strand, counting down.
ATCCAATGAACACATTATTTACATTTAATATGTTCATTTATCTAGGAAACCCAAAAGAACCCACAGATAAACTAGCAGGAACTAATAAGACGGTTCAACAAGGCACACACATACAAGATCAATAAATTTTAAAAGTCAATCACGCTCCTCTATACAGGCGATAGCAAATTAGAAACTGTAAAAAAAAAATAAGAAAAAAATAAGATCTGAAAATTGTCACAAGAGCCATATAAATTACTTAAACTAAGCATATGTAAAAGTAAATAAAACTGACAAACTGAGTACGACCACTTAAACTCCGCCCAAACAAAGGATTAAAAAACGACTGTTCTTACTTTATGAGAACACGCCCTCTTTCTAAGTAGCAGATCAGTACGTGAGAGTGAATCAAAGAAACACAGCATTTGAAAAGTCAACTAGGCCAAGCCTCTCGATCGCACAGACAGAAGCTGAAGCCCAGACAGGTTGAGTTACTTGGTAAAGGGCCCAATGTCCTGACTCACGGACTCGCATTTTTCACTCATTCGTAAGACACAATCAAATTCAGTACCTTGGAAAGAGATGGGAAAAAAATGAAGAACTCAATTATATAGTTACTCATCTTTAAGTACAGAAATAGCTGTGACAAAATTACACGTATTGAGGGAAAATTGAAGTGCAGAGTTTAAAATGTCAATAATCCACAGGGAAACTGGAGACCATTTAAAATATTCATATTAAATCTCTCTAGAAAAGATATTAAAAGATCTCCAATCAAAATGTTCATTTTATAATAGATATGGTATGATACAACTTATAATAGATATGGTATGAACCTTTCCCTTTCAAGGGAAAACTTCGGCTGGGAAACAGGAATTGTTCTTGAAAACGGGGCCTGTGCTATTGCAGTGACTGTGCTGAACCTAGGTCCACAGAATGCTCTGATGTCATCATTGAGGTCACAGAATCCTGCTGTGCGCCTGGCAACCTTGGAAACTGAACAGCCCTGGTGAGCACTAGGCAGTACTCCTGGTTCACTAAGTGGTACAAGTTTTTCAGCAATTTACGAGACTTGACTATTTTTGTTTGTATTGAATCATTTCAACGGATTGCCCAAGAGCCAAGAAGGGCCAACCTGTAGGGAAGAGGAGGAGTTGGACATCTCTTGAGGCATCTTCTAAGGGAGACTTCTAGTTAGTACCATGAAACGGCGACAAAAGAGGAAACATCTGGAAAATGAAGAGTCCCAGGAAACTGCCGAGAACGGAGGAGGTATGTGGGGGGCAACTTGCTGGGGCACATGGGTTTCTGCCAAACTGAAGCTTCTCTAGGAAGCGGGGGACTGAGAACGTGTCACCTGTGAAGCAGGGAGCGAGAGACCTCGTCTCACTGATGCTGCCGTTTCCATCCGGAGGGTCCCTGTGTTGTGAGATGGCACAGCACGGCCAGATGCCCCCTGGGAGATGGGAGGTCAGCTCCGCTGGTCTGGGGACTCTCTCCTGGGGCTGCCGGGCCTGGAGCTTTGTCGGACTCACAGCAGGCTGCATCCTGCTTGCACAGACCTAGAGGTGCAGCTTTTCTCAGTCCCCGATTTCTCTCTTATGCTCTTGGATCTTTCCCTGTGGACATGAGGTGGGGGATGTGAAGGATGCAAGGATGCTGAGAGAGACCCATGGGTTGCTTGGCCTCTTTTACCAAAGTGGAAAGAGAAGCCCCATGAGTTGAAGGCCCTGTTGAAAAGTATCTTGACAAGTGGAATGCAGTTCGAAAGAAGATTGTTTGTCTAGGGTTGGTGTCATATTGAAAGCAAGGAGGTTTTATTCCTTCAACAGGAAGAATTGCCCAAAGGAGATCAAGGGAAAGGAAGGGATTTCCAGAGACTGAGACCACGTGGGCGGGGGTGAGAAATGTCCTCAGGGTCCTGCGGGGAGCTCTGAGAGCCACGGGCCACGGGGTGCCGGCGTGCATTAAATGTAGGCGAGTAGCTTGCCCTGGGCGGGTGTGGTCACCCCAGAGTTCCAGCGAGACGTCTCTGCCCCAGATTAGAGCCCAGTAGCTCCTTCCAGGCCCAGGACACTGGAGACTGTAGGGTTGGCCCTGGCAATGGAGGTCTAGACAGCAGGCAGATTTTCAGGCAGTGGCTGGGACAGGCTGGGGAAGGCAAGGACTGCCCCTAACCATTCAGAATATTTTTCTCTATGTTCCTGTGTGTGTGTGTGTGTGACTGTGTCTCTGTGTGTGTGTGTGTCGTAGTGCAGAGATGAGCAGGATGAACCACACTCTCAACTGTGTGTATTCACTGCACCTGAGACGTGTCACTCTCAGTAAATATTTGTGGACAGAGGACTGATGAACCCACCCTGAGCCTTTCATTCCTCCCTCAGGAATCTCGAAGTCACAAGAGGATCCCCCTCACCTTGGATCCACTGTGGTGGCCCAAGGCTGCAGCCCAGGGGCAGGGGAGGTCTCCTCTGCCCCTAAACACTTCTCCTGTGCTTCTTCTCCACGCAAGCTCATCTACGCCGGTAAGGGCGCGGGGCTCCTCAGGTGAGGGGGTGCTTGGCTGTGAGGCAGGAGGCACACAGATCCCAGGGAGGCTGAGAGGAAACCCAGGGTCATCAGAGGTGATGAGGGCTCTGTGGAGGAGCCTGGGCCGGATGGCTGAGCTGTTACGAGGGTGTGGATCCCAGCTGAGTCAGGGGTGGGGGGCGGGTGTGAATCCTGGTACTACCATGGTGGGGAAGTCAAGGAGCAGGGGCCGGAAAGGTCTGGACTTGAGGTTCAGGGAAGAGGGACCAGATTAAGCATCTTCAGAGGAAAATGTAGGGTTTCTCTTTGCCTTTGCTTCCAGAGAAAGACATAGTTCTGCATCACAAACCTCCAGCCTGAGAGCAGCACCATCCAGCTCAGGTCCACACAGCTCACACACACATGCGCCCTCCAGGCACAGCCCTTCTCAGTGCACACAAGAACCCCAAGCACGTGATCCACAGTACTCTCCTCCTGCACCACCGCCCCATTCCACAAGGAATGCACCACCGGTATTCCCAAACTCACACTCCTCGTCATACACGCATCCATCCGCATCCCTGACATACCACAGTCCTCACCACTGTACTCCACACCCGTGTATACAGACACCGCTCCAGTATCCCCCAACACGCAGAAAAAAGCCCACAGATGACACCAGATACACCACTGCCTCCTACGGCCAACAGACACCAAGCTCACGACATAGCTACGTCATGCAAATGTCCCTCTCTCGTCTACCACACTTGCTCCCTCAGCTTCTGGCATGGCCCATGCATGTTATTATGTTTTTAATTTCCTTTTTCAGGAATCCGGCGATCACATCGAGACACTGACCAGCCTACCGCACCCCTAGCCCAGGTTCAGGAAAAAGGGGAGACCGCTCCCCCATCACACTGTGTCTCCTCCTCACCCTCTTCACCCTGTAAGAACAATCTGCACACAGACAAAGAGGAAAGGGGCATGAAAATATACTACATGCAGGTACAAGTGAACAAGGGTGTCGCTGTCTCCTGGAAGACAAAGAAACCCTTGGAGTTGCCTGAAAAGCAGCTGAGGATAGAAGAAGTGACCCTTCCTGAGGATGCATGCACAGTAGACACTTACCCCTCTGATGTGTCCACCGAAAACCTCCTGTCTGACAGTGAGCCCACTGGGGAGGAGAAAGAGTATGAGGAAAGGGCAGAGCCAGGCAGCCCATCAGGGTCACCTGCCATCGAGGAGACACCCAGTGCCAAGACACCGGACTGGATGGTGACCATGGAGACTGGCTTCAGGTGCATGGCCTGCTGCCGGGTCTTCCCCACCTTGGAGGTCCTCCAGCAGCACGTGAAGGGCGGCGTCCTGGAGGGCTTCAGCTGCCGTATCTTTCATCTCAACATGGCCCAGTGGATGGGCAATGTGGAATCCGAAATCACCCCGAGGAGGAGGACAAGGAGGACGAGGAGGACGAGGAGGAGGAGGAAGAGAAGCAAGAAGGCCCCAGCCCAAAGAGACCCCGTAGGCAGGCTCTTTCCTCTCTTTTGATTTCCACACAGCAACTGAGATTCATGGGACAGAAGATCCTGGAGACGGTGTGGTCTTGGAAGAGGTAAGGCTTGAGGCTGGCAGTCTTCTGAGCCTATGTCATGAGGGCCCAGAGGAGTCTAAGGGAAGGAGCCGCACACATGTGCTGGTTGACCTAATGGCTCTGAAGTTGCATCAACTTGGGACACACCCAGCACTTCCAAAGGAATTGAGCTCTGTTGACTTCAATAAGAATGTGGAGCCTTTTCCTAGGAGTTTTCTCAGGGTCTGCACGATGGACCTCAACTCTTAGAGGACGTACTGCCAGCAGCTCCTTCTCGGCAGAGAGAGCCAGGAGTGGTCTCAAGAGAGGACAGGGGCCCTTGCAGGACCAGAACTTTGAGGTCTGAGAGCCTTGGGCCTGAGCTGAGATCTCACCCGGACCACTGGACCTAGCCTTCTGTGACAAAGGGGAATATGAAAGAGAGTCACGTGGAAATGAGGTCCCCCGAGATATGGAAATGTTCCAGAACCTTCGTTGCGTGGTAGTTGATCTGGAGCCAAGCTCACTGTGGTGTGTGTGGCTCTGAGCATTAAGGCAATGCTGGAGGGTAACCCTGACCAGCAGAGCTTGGAGTGCTTCTTGTCTCTTCCTGTTCTACCTCAGTTGTTTTATCCCTTCCAGGGAGAAGAAAGCACCCTCGGGATAGTTGGTAGTAAACCAGGGTATATCCTCCCTCAAGGGGACCTGGCCTGCCCTTCATTCAAGATGCTCTGGAAATGGGAACTGACTCATGTTATCGAATTGGCTGAGGGAGCACAACTCCCATGTTGATTCCGGTCAGACATGTTCATCAGACCTAGAGCTTTTCTCCTGATTCAAATCAAGTAGGGTATTAGTAGACTTCCCATTTATTTCAGCCCTAGAGATAGCACATGAGCAAATATAAAAAATCTCTGTGTATCAAAGCATTCTAATGAGCCCTTTCATTTTGCTGTTCATTGTGAAAAACACGCTCACTTTATCTCTGCCAATGAAGTGTTTCCACTTGACCAATGATGCCACACGATCCCATTAGCCTCACTGAATTTAGGGAGCCCATTATGATGACATAATTTCCCTCTCATTCCTGGCCTGCAGAGAAGAGCAGCTATAGAGCATTCCAAGACTGCTAACGCTCCCCTCACCAATACGTTTCTTAAACCTCTGGCAAAGCAAGTGTCCTCTGAGCCCTCCCAGGGCACATACGGGGTTTGGGTGAGCAGATCTTATGTGATAAATCCACTCCAGTGGTCTGGCATTCCTATGCCTTTGTAAACCTTCTACAGTGGTGGTTCTCAGCTGGGGACACTTTTGGTCCCCCCTCCCAGGATATATGTGGCAGTGTCTTGAGAATTTTTTTTTTCTTTTGTGGTACGCGGGCCTCTCACTGTTGTGGCCTCTCCTGTTGTGGAGCACAAGCTCTGGACGCACAGGCTCAGTGGCCGTGGCTCACGGGCCTAGCTGCTCCATGGCATGTGGGATCTTCCCAGGCCCTGGCACGGACCCATGTCCCCTGCATCGGCAGGCGGACTCTCAACCACTGTGCCACCAGGGATGCCCCTTGAGACTTTTTTCTTTAAGGAGCTGTGTTATGAATGAGCCCCACGTGGCTGGTGCACACGGATGTATCAAGGCACTTTTTTTTTTTCTTTGGTACGCGGGCCTCTCACTGTTGTGGTCTCTCCCATTGCGGAGCACAGGCTCTGGACGCGCAGGCTCAGCGGCCATGGCTCACGGGCCCAGCTGCCCCGCGGCATGTGGGATCTTCCCGGACCGGGGCACAAACCCGTGTCCCCTGCATCGGCAGGCGGACTCTCCATCACTGCGCCACCAGGGAAGCCCTCAAGGCACTTTTGATTGTTACAACTAGGGTGGCAGGGAAGAGTATGTGCCACTGGCCCATCTTACATTGCACAGGACAGCTCCCAACAACAAAGAGCTATCCAGTTCAAAATGTCAGTCATGCCAACGCCAAGAAATTTTGCTACAACATACTTAGAAAGTCCTGGCATTTTGACTTTAGCATACGCTCACTTTGGGTACAGGTTTCAGTCATTTGAGCAAACTGTTGAAGGCATTCCCAGGTAGCCAAGCTAACACGCTGAGTCTGGAATGGGTGTTGAATGCACTCGTATCAACAAATCCAGCCTAACCCAATATTACATTACTCCCACCTGCTTCAATACCTACAAAATCCACACACATTATTTCTCAGGTTTCTATTGATATAAATTATAAAATTCCTTATTTTAGCAGATAGTGTCTCCTCATGGTCATCCTTTATACCCGGTGGGTACCCACCCCTTCCCTGCTCCCGTCCCCATTTCAAGGACTCTAGTCTGATTACTAGGTCTGGAAAAACGAGAGGTAGTGGAGGCAAGTCTTGAGGATCCACAGACCCCTGCAAGGAAACTATCTCAGAGTAGAGGCAGACTTCCTTCTAATAGCACAGCAGGCTCAACTAAGAGGTCACAGGTCAGAGGTCACAGGCCTCAGCTTTGTTGGAATCTGCCCATGTATTTCCACCTCAAATTTCCAGGATTCTACTCCTTCCCACTGATGCCCTAGGACATAAGAGAATCTACAAGGTTGTGAATCAATGTGTTGTCATTCAGCCACTGACTGAATTTGACTTTGGATCCACTTAAAAAAATAAATAAATAAAAAGGAAGGAAAGAAAGATAGAAATGCTGATTATAACAAGTCCCCCAAAGTGTTGCTTATGTAGCCAAGCTCAAAGCTAAGACAGAAAATCCCCAATGCTAAAAAGAGATTTCGAGCTCAAGCTATCAACTGGGAGTTGAAACTGAAGGCCCTACAAAGGCCAATGGAACCGGATACAAAGCTAAAGACTTAGTCTTTAGCATAGGTGGGAGTCAAGGTTAGAGGAAGCCATGCACTGGGAGTGAGTTGTGAACTACTCAACACTAAGAATGGAAGAGCAGCTCTTTCATTGAATGTGAAGAAAGAAACAGGTAGTCCCTAGTTGCTACCACTGTCTTTGAACCAAACTAAAGAACAAGGTCAACCAGAAGGGCAGATATGAGAATCAAAAAGGAAACCTCTCTGGAATCCTCACTGAACCAAGTCTAAGTTCTGCTCTACTTGTGGTCTTTCACTTACAGAGACAAACCTTTTGGGCTTACAACAGGGATCAACAGACTTTTTCTCTCAAGGGCCAGAAAGTAAATATTTTAGGTTTTGTGGGCCATCAGTGCTCGTCACAACCACTGAACACTGTCAGCACAATGGGAAACACTCAAAGATGGTAAATAAATGGATGGGCCAATAAAGAGCTTTTATGTTCCAATAAAGCTTTAAAGGCAATGAGCCAGGTTGGGCTCACAGGAGGTAGTTTTCCAGCCCTTGACTTAACTCACTAAACTACAAATTACCTTGAGAGTTGGTGGTTTGATAGCTACCAAACCAAACCAAACAAGAAAGCCCTAGGATTTCTGACATCTAATGCAATGCAATTTGAGGTAGCATGGACTTCACATACACATGTGAAGGTGTGGTCTAGGAAACCAATCTTGGAAACCTGCCTCTCACATTAAATACATCTTTTGCTGAGTAAAGCCCTTTAACCAAGTGTTAAACATCAGTGAAATGACTAAGAAGTAGGAAATGGTATGCAAACCTCCTCCTTAACAACTTGTTCCCATCAGTCGAGGTTTCTTCCCTATGCACATTTTTCCTTAGGGAACCGTTGATAAATTTTACCTCTAAAACTTACCTATTTCCACTCTCTATCTTCAGGATTTGCCCAATCACTGTTACTTTGTAAACAATTTAAAAAAGTTTTTTGGGGGGTAAATTCCTTTTTTCCCACAGCTAATGGTTCTCTGTGTCATAGTGTCTGGAACGACCCAGCTACTTCTCCAGTCAGACCAAGCACTTGAAAGGACAAGCCGGTACCCCGAGCTATCCATCCATTCACCCAGTAAGGAAGCCTGATGAGGAGAACTAGGATGTGTAAATTTCTACTGTTGGAATTAAAACAGAATATTCTGGGCTGCATGGATTTATCCTAAACTTCAAATGCATTAATTATAAATATACCGTTACACTGACTGCTATTCTGTATCTTTGAATAACCATATACATTTTTTCTTTTTATAACTGATTTCTAGAGGTCTATTCCTTAATTTTGGCCATATATATGTATACCTCATGATGATAGGATTTCTCACTGTGAGGGATTAATATGTTCTTAGTAATTTTTAATATTATATTTTACATTATTTTACTACCTATGTTACTATAAAAATAACAGTATTTTACTGGAAAATTGATGCTCAATGAAAAATTTAAAATATGGAAGTTACGTGTGGAAAAAATCCCTGAAAATCTTGCCACTGTTTACATAAGGGTGAATATCCCTTTACAGATGATAGGATGCATTAACACATACACATACATGTTTGATTAAGGTATGTGATGTACCTACCTAAAATACATTAAACTGTTACATGCTTCTGTCATTAAGTTTAAGCCATCATTTTAACAGACCTGTTATTACATAACTATCTTAAAATATAAAGACATTCCTATTGAATATTTCACTTTTACAAAATTTAGTAACATTGACATGCTACTCACCTTTTCTATTTGAATTTCCTAATTATAAGGTCCTATTCTGTGATTTCTATATCAAAGGGACGCACGTTCTATGTTTTGATATGTACTCAGCAACTTCACTTTGAAAATCAATTTTTCAATCCACCGCTAGGAAAAAGTGTGCAAGTCAGTCGTTGAATAAATATGTTTGATGAAATTACCAAATTTCAACAAATAATTTTTTTCTTTTTATCTCAGGCCAGAGAGGAGTAAGGAGATAGAGAACTTGACAAAAGTAATCTACTTCAAACAGCCTCTTTTCTCTACTTAAGAAGTCTTGATGAAAGTAATGCTAAAACCCTTGGGAGACAATCACATCAAAACCTAGACGGAAATGTGGTGAATAAGAAACCAACGATCAGTTCATTTACTAAGAAATGTTTGTCCTCTGTCACTGTCATTAGTAACTCTTTCTGACACTTAAACCTCTGCCTTGACATTCTTGAAAAAAGGGTCAACAGTATGTTTTCTGTATTGCAAGATGAACAATCCATTTTCAGTAAGTCTATACTGTCACAAAAGATAACTACATTTGTACTGTATAAGATTCACAGAATATTAGATAGACAAAGTCCAAGATAAGATCCAACTTGAAGCGAGGCTGGGGGGAGACAAATGGAGCTCATCGTAACAGGACGATGCCACATTAATATTACAAATTGCAATACTGAGTGGTTTTCTAACACTTCAAATTTTTGTCTCCCTGAATTACTTTTAAGGCCAGATTTAGGTTAACTGCTCTGAATACAAATTTTTATGAAATTTTGGAGGGGATTGCAACATAATTTTCAAAAAGTTTTTCCTCATTCATTAACTGAACAAATATCGAGCACCTACAAAGTAGCTGACAATGTTCAGACTGTAGATTCAGAACAAACGTCGCTGCGTTCGTGGAATTTACGTTGTAATGGGCATACATTTTGGCATGTTCATCATACTTTTGTACAAGGCCTGCTAAAACTCACACTAAGGCTTCTCCCCTAATATTTAATAGAGGTCAAGGTTCAAACTTACTACACCATTTACCAGAGTTCTCTGCCGTGTGGCCTCCTGACTACTGGGACATGTTGAGCTATGGCTGAAACACTGACTTTAATGAAAGAAATGATTTTTTTTTCTTTTGAACTTGATGACTGGAAGAATTCACATGACACCTGAGTTGTTTTTGTTTTTGTTTTAATCATTTTATGGAACTTTCTTCGTGTGTGGGCTCTCTGATGGTCTTACCACTCCTATCACTTTTATAGGATTTATCAGCAGCATGGATTCTGTGATGAACTGTTAGACTGGAGCGCCAATGGAAGCTCTTACCACAGGTCTCACACTTGTAAGGCTTCTCCCCTGTGTGCACTCTTTGATGAGACTGTAGCTGTGAAGGCCGACTGAAGACCTTACTGCATCTGTCACATCTGTACGGCTTCTCTCCAGTGTGGACGCTTTGATGAAGCTGAAGACTTGAGGCCTGAATGAAGTGCTTCCCACACTCCCCACACTTATATGGTTTCTCTCCTGTGTGGACCCTCTGATGCATGTCGAGGTTCAGGCTCCACTTGAAGCCCTTCCCACACTCCTCACATTTGTATGGCTTTTCTCCAGTGTGGACTTTTTGATGGGCTTGAAGGTGTGAACTCCAACCAAAGCTCTTCCCACACTCTTCACATTTGAATGGTTTTTCTCTGCTGTGGACTCTCTCATGGGCCAGAAGATTTGAGGCCTGCCTGAAGACTTTCCCACACTCCTCACAATTATACGGTTTCTCTCCGGTGTGGATTCTGCAATGAATTTTAAGATCTGCTCTACGACTGAATCCCTTCCCACACTCTTCACATTTGTATGGTTTCTCACCGGTATGGATCAGCTGGTGGATCTGAAGTCGTGAACTCTGATTGAAGCCCTGCCCACACTCCTCACACTTGTAAGGTTTCTCTACACTGTGGGCCTTCTGATGGATTTGAAGATATGAACTCTGACGGAAGCCCTTCCCACATACCTCACATTTATAGGGCTTCTCCCCTGTGTGGACAACCAGATGAACTTGATAATGGGAGTTCCTCCTGAAGCTCTTCCCACACTCCTTACAGTTGTATGGTTTCTCTCCTGTATGGACTCTTTGATGTGCCTGAAGGTTTGAACTCAGAGTAAAGCCTTTACCACACACATTACGTATGTATGATTTCTCTCCAGTGTGGACACCCTGATGGGCCTGAAGACTTGAAGGCCGACTAAAGCCTTTCCCACATTCCTCACATTTGTAGGGTTTTTCTCCTGTGTGGACCCTCTGATGAATGTATAGATTTGAGCTACAAATGAAGCCCTTCCCACACTCCTCACATTTGTACGGTTTCTCTCCCGTATGGACTCTCTGATGGGACTGAAGGTGTGAATTCCGACTGAAGCTCTTATCACATGTGTCACATTTGAATGCTTTCTCCCCAGTGTGGACTCTCTGATGGTCCTGAAGGTGAGAGGCCTGACTGAAGGCCCTCCCACACTCCTCACAATTATAAGGTTTCTCTCCCGTGTGGACTTTACAATGAATAGTTAAGTGCTGACCTACGACTGAAGCCTTTCCCACATTCCCCACATTTGAATGGTTTCTCTACAGTGTGGACTTTCTGAGGAGTCTGCAGCTGGGAGCTCTGACTGAACTCCTTGCCACACTCATCACACTCACTGTGTTCTCCTCCCACGTGAACTCTCTGATGAATATGAAGAACCGAGCTGTAACGGAAGCCTTTTCCACACTCACTGCACGTATGAGACTTCTCTTTTGAGTGTAATTGCTGGTGAAGATCAAAGGTGGAGAGATCGGTGAAGGTTTCTTTACATTCATTACACTGGTAAGGTTTTTGTCCCGTGTGAATCATAGTATTCTGATCCAGTGTTGAAACCCTCGTGCTATCTTTTCTATAATCACTGTAGCCGTAAGGTTTTTGACCCTTGTGTACTCCATGAGCATCAAGGTGATGTGAAATCCAACTGATGGTGTCAACATCCTCTTTACACTGACACAGTTTATTTTTCATGGAAATTTGCTGGTGTCTATTCTGATAATTCTGTGACTCAGCCAATGAAGTTTTCCTCCAAGAATCCTGGGCTCTCAAAGTTGCAAACCTTGGATTTCCAGGACTACTGGGATCACCTGCTTTATCATTTAATATACGGTTCTCATCTTCAGAAATTTGAATAGAGTCCTGCCCCAATCTGGCAGGGGGAATCACCTTGTTTGTGGAACTGACAACTATTTATCATGGAGTCTTGGCATCTGGTTAAGTCATTTGCAATTTGTTGCCAGATTTGCCAGCAGGAAAGCTCTTCACGTGATCCTCTGTCTTGAACGGCCCTCAACTCACTTTGATTGTTTTCTTCTAGAGGGACAGAGAATTCAGAGATGTGGACACGTGAAAGCTTTGTTCAAAGATTCAAGATTTTACACTTAAGACACAGTATGGGACTTTAATGAACCTCAGGATGGTTCAGCTTATCTTTCGCACGACAAATGAAGTTCTCTGGTTTATATACTAACAGAAACCAAGAGATGGTCTGTTAAACTCCCAAATACTTAGCATTAATGAAACCCATTTAAAACCAAATGACTACTCTGACATACTATTTAAATCATCTTTCAAAAATTACATGTCATTCCTACCATAACACAGTATCAATAAAGACAAGCATTTTGCTGTGCTCACAGCTTTAACAGTGCCTAGCAGTTAGTCAGGGCTCAAGAAATGCATGCACAGGTGAACTCAGTTTGATTTCTAGGATTCTCTACAATTCTGAATCCCAGGTTAAGTTTGAACCAAGTCAGAGAAGCGAAACAGCTTTTACAAGTCAGGTATCAGATACAGGAAAAGGACTGGAAAGTACAGTTTGGCTTAAGTTGAAAGGCTGCACCCGAGGCGGCAGCACACCAAGGGGGTTAGTGCTGAGGAGGATATGAAAGGGGCTAAAAACCGGGACTGCCCCGGTGGCACAGTGGTTAATAATCTGCCTGCCAGTGCAGGGGACACAGGTTCGAGCCCTGGTCCGGGAAGATCCCACATGCCGCAGAGCAACTAAGCCCGTGAGCCACAACTACTGAGCCCACGTGCCACAACTACTGAAGCCCGCGTTCCTAGAGACCGTGCTCTGAAACAAGAGAAGCCACTGCAATGAGAAGCCTGCGCACCACAACGAAGAGCTGCTCCCACTCACCACAACGAGAGAAAAGCCCATATGCAGCAACCAAGACCCAATGCAACCAACAATTAATTAATTTTAAAAAAGGGTCTAAGAATCAGTGGGGTTAAAAAAAAGCATGAAGACCTATGCACTGGATCCTTCTCAGGCATTTGTGCTGCCTAATATGTTCCTCCACTCCCCCTGCCAAGCAGGAGTCAAAATGTAGAGGCTAGGGAAGAATGCTGTCTCTTTAAAAACAGCATGGAAAATTTTTGGACACAGATACATTGGTCTTTAACAAGAATGAGTTCCAAAGTGAAGAATGGGCTTTATGAGTGAGCTGGGAATAAATTCCATAGCCTGTGATAAGTATTGAGAAGAAACAGACTAGAAACTATTAAAGAATGATCAAAGCACTCAAGGTGACATTATCTAAAATGCCTTCTACAAGATACATACAAATGCACACACACACACACACACAAAATGTTTGTACAGCTAACAAAGATCGATTTCTTATTAGTGAGGTGGGCTTTGGAGGAGGCAAATGGGACGCAGCGGGGCAAATCTTTTAAGGGAAAGGCTAACTCACCAGCTGGCTGTTTTCTGAGACCTGTTCTCCCCTGGTATAAGGGATAAGGAAATAGAAATTTCTTTCCTTCTATGGGAGGGTTACCTAAGAAGTAGACATAAGAATCCTCATTCAAAACAGTATTTCCTCCCCAAATGAATTTGCTCTGCTACTGAGAGCTCAAGGAAAGTCACAGGGAAAGCATTTTACTCAGTTTGGTTATAATTACAGGTTCTGTACATATTTTTTTGTGCAAGTTGATGAGGGCCAACTTGTACAGAAAGGCAAACACACACATACACACATCATGGGCACCTGAGAAGTTAGAATTAGGCTGGGAATTCATTTGAAGACAAAAAAACATTTAGCAATATCCCTTATTCACTCGGATTTGTTCACCGCCTACTAGCTATTTTCATGGAAGGCTAATTTCTCTATCCATTAACTCATTCGTTTATTCAAGAAATATTTAAGAGTTCCTGTCATGTACCAAGACTATGCTAAGCACTGAGGCTAGTGAGCAATAAACATATAACAGACCGAATTCCTCCTGCACTCCTGGATTACCCTCCAGTGGAAGAAAGAGAGGTGAGAAACAGGTGAACAAAATGTACATGAGTGAAACGCTTAGAGACAAAACAAGGCAGGGCAGAGAGAGTAAGAAAGAGAGGACTGTATTTTCCATAGGGTGGTCAGAGGACAGCCACCTCCTCATCTTTAAGGTGACTGACTGAAAGAAGTAGAGGCCTAAAAGATTACAGGTGAAAGAGTATTCCAGGCAGAGAGAAGGACCAGGAAAAGGCTCTGTGGCAGAAGCATCCTTTGCAGGTCTGGAAAAGATAGGGTAAGAGGGAGGAGAGGTGGTGTATTCAGGGAGGTGGTGGAGAACAAACAGCAGCCCACAGAAGGCTCTAGAAGCCACTTTAAGTGGTTTTTATTCTAAGTAAAAGAAGCCACAAGAGAATTCTGAAACAAGAACATAACCTGACTTAAAGTTACAAAAGATCACTTTGCCACCTAAAGAACAAACTGTGGGAGGAGAAGGGTGGCAACAGGTGACCAGTACAAAGACTATGCAATAATCCTGGAAAGAGATTTCCAACTGGGACCAGGTGATGGACAGCACAGGGCTGGTGAGAAGCAAAACAGATAGAGAGCTAACCACAGGAACTCACGGCTGCTTGGTTCTCACCTAAATTTCTATCTGGGTTGCTGAATTCATCAACCAAAGCCTCTCTTCTCTTTCTATATGTTTTGTATCTCGTTTGAAGAATGAGAACATGCAAAGTCACAAGTTAACATGAACGGGCTAGAGCGAAAGTTTACTAGAAATTTGAGTTCCAACTGCATATTCAAGGTATTGAAAGCTGTGTTTTTCAAACTTTGTATCACGACCCACTGAAGAAACAGCATTTATTTCACAACCTAGATACACAGGTAGAAAAGTATACATTACTAAAACGAAGCTTGAATGACCTATATCTAACCAATGTCTCTTTTCATGAAATCTGTTCCCACTGGCTCTCACACCACTCATGCCATCGCCCAGAGTTTCTGCTGCAATGTGTTGTACTCTTCCTAAGAAACTCTGATATTTTCTATACTATTTTATTTCATTAAAAAGTCACACGTAGGGCTCAATAAATTGGCTTTATGATCCACTAATGGCAGGGAGGGAAATCTGAAGAAGAATACACAAGGTACAGCAAGATACTGCCGATTTACAGTTCTTTTACAAAATAATTGAAAAGAACCTGGAACACACTGTTTGGAAAGACCAGAGACATCCTCTCGTGTCCCACAGGAATTGCAAAAGTCTGGTCCCCAAACTCAGGGAACCACCTCAAGAGGCCCAAAGCCTTGAAACACCAAGGTCACAAAGACACTCGCAGAGAAAGGCTGTCCTCACCCACTGAGACCAGGTTCCCGAAGTGTTCCACCATCACATCCTGGTACAGCTTCCTCTGGGCCGAGTCCAGCAGCCCCAGCTCCTCCTCTGTGAAGGCCACGGCCACGTCCTTGAAGGTCACCGCCTCCTACGACAAACAACACCACCTCAATCTTATACCCAGTGGCCAGTGGAAGAGGGGCAGCCCCGAGGAGACGAGGAGGATGGGAAGTTGCTCCGGCTCCTGTGAGGTGTGCAGACTTCCCAGCACCCCCTCCTTCCATCCTGCCAATGCCACACACTGACTTTCCTCAGCCTCACTGGACGTGCAGCTATGAAAGAGAAAGCTTTGTGTGTTTACCTGGGGCTCTCAGACAACTCATAAGTAAACTCCCTAGAATTCTAACCACTGGATCCTGAACTAAAAAGCTTTCACTGTTTAATTATTATTGCCAAGTGCCCCAGAAACAGTTACCAATTTAGTCCTGGCAGTATTTGATGGCACCTGCTTTCTCACTGAGGTCGGAACCAGCTGAGAAGGAGTGTTATATGTGGAAACTAACCAAAAGGCCATGCCAGGTCTCTGAATGAAAACTCTCTCTTTCCCCGTTTCTGTCTTTCGCTTGAATGCAATACTCTGACTCCAGACCCTTGGTTTTCTGGGTGAGTCTGAGTTGGTTCCTCCTTTTTTCACAACCCCGATTCTTTATATTTAAAACAAAGATGAAACCAAGCACCTCTTTATACAATTGTTCTGAGCTGTCTATGCAGTGACAAGTGCTTTAAGTACCACTGGACTTTTTAAACTAAGGTCATGCATTACTCTGATTAGAAAAAAATCTAAGATGGAAAAAGAAACAAACCAGTAAATAAAATACACAAAGGGTCTGACTCAAGCATGGGGAAGACTGAATCTAACTCTGGTCGTGAGAAAACTTCCAACAATACATGATTTTTTCTGCGTGAAGCAGCAGTTTGATCCTGCTGTGCTCTGCCGTATTTGGATATTCTACCAAAAAACATCCAAGGCACCACATGTAAAACATACCTCTTAAATTCTGAATACCTAAACCTACTATGTTAAGGGCAAAAAGGGGCAATATTCTTCAGAACAGATATTTTGAGAAAAAGGTTAAATCAGGAACACTGTCACTGTAGTGCTCCTAAAACAGGAGAAGTCTTTAAACTAAATGTCTGTGCATAAAGAATAGTTTAAAGAATAGGTGCAGGGCTCCCCTGGTGGCGCAGTGGTTGAGAGTCCGCCTGCCGATGCAGGGGACACGGGTTCGTGCCCCGGTCCGGGAAGATCCCACATGCCGCGGAGCAGCTGGGCCCGTGAGCCATGGCCGCTGAGCCTGCGCGTCCGGAGCCTGTGCCCCGCAACGGGAGAGGCCACAACAGTGAGAGGCCCGCATACCAGAAAAAAAAAAAAATAGGTGCATAAGTTTGCAGGAACATGATAAAGCAATTAAAAGTGAATGTTAGCTAGTATTAAATGAAAAAAACAATTTAAAACTGTATCTATGTTATAAATACGAATACACATCCATGAATACATATGATGAAGAGATTACAGAAATATAAAAGCAGCTAATTTGTAAGCAGGTAAGCAGTAGACTGGAAGATGTCCTTCATTTCCCTTAATTTTTCTTTTACTTGTAAAATAAAAAAAATGATGAAATAAAACAAAAATTAAAACCGAAACCAATTAAATTTAACAGGAATTTTAAAAAAAGCACACATGGCACACTCAGGTCCTCATATGCTTAGACTCTCCTTGAAAGAGAAAACCCATATGGAACTATACCCAATATTTCGTAATAACCTATAAGGGAAAAGAATCTGAAAATATATGTATATATATGTATAACTGAATCACTTTGCTGTACACCTGAAATTAATACATTGTAAATCAACTATACTCCAATCAAAAAAAAAAAAAGAAAAAGAAAAAAAGAGGAAAACCTGTGTCCAACCTGAGTACAAAAATGGCGTTTTTAACAGCAAGAAAGGCAAGCTCTACTCACCTGGAATGTGCTCATTTTCTCTCTCCTTCTGGGGCAGTGCAGAGTCCTAGCAAGACAGACAGGGAAAGAAGAAGTCAAACTGGAAACTGGTTTAAAGAAAAAGAAGTCACTAACCCACGTGGTGCTCATTGTGAATTACCAAGGCTCCCAGTCCTCGGGGTGGCTACAGCTGATTATGCTTGATGAGCAGAGCCCCACGCAGATACCAGATGCCCCCGTGAACCCCCTCAGTGGCTGTGTGAGGAATGACCTGCCCAGCCATACACAGTGGCCCCCTCACAGTGTGCCTGCAGCTTCCACAGGGGTCATTCTTATTCTGGGTATGGGGTAAACAGAGACCATGTAAGTCAGAGTAGGTTTTGGAGTCAATATGCATGGGCTCTGATCAGGCTACGCCATTCACTAGCAGTGTCACCCTGGGCAAATTATTCACATCTCTTCGCCTCAGTTCTGTCTTCTGCCAGTAGGGGAGAACACGGGCATCCACCTCGTGAGATCGTCATAAGGTAGGAAGCTCTGAGAACACCACTGTCAGGGTTTCTTATTTCTTAGCAACTGCGGTAAAGCAGATGATATTTTAGTTAGAAATTATCCTTAGAGATGTGATTTCTACCAACAGAAGACTGTCAGACATGTGGAGGTCGTACGTTGTTGCCCTGTTATGTGAGAGTCTTTATAGACTTCTGAAAATCTCTGCTTGTCTTCCTAAAGATTTTGTGACTGCAACAATAATATTTAAATTGACATGGACAACTTTTTACAAAAGGTATAAAAATACGTTAAGTTTCTTCTTAAACAGGAAGTACCCTTTTGACAATTATGCACAGAGGTAAAGAGAACTAATAAAAGCCAGGATTCTGCAACAACAATAAAAAATAGTTTGACAGCCCATACCTAATTCAAATGAAAAAAAGACAGGAATCTGAATTGTAATTATATCATTATAAATATAGGAAAGTTTAAGAAATAAATGGGAGACTTCCCTGGTGGTGCAGTGGATAAGACGCCACATTCCCAATGCAGGGGGCCCGGGTTCGATCTAGTACAAAAGATGGCAATGATTCCACTCCCCAAAGCTTGGGAGAGAGATATCTTCACAACTTCTAACGACCTCCATTTTGACTCTACACTTGCTAGCTGTCTTCTGCTCAATTCAGGATTCTGAAAGGGGCCCTGACAGTTGACAATAATTAGTGGGGGAATAAAATCATTGGACTAAGTAGGCCTTTGGTGAAGCCAGCTCAGTTTTATCTGTGACATCCAGCAGGGTCAATTTCCTCGGCCTCAGTTTCCAGAAAAGACCCTCTCTTGAGCTTCTCGAATTTTCACGTGCATGTGAATTACTGCGGGATCTTGTTGGAATGCAGCCTCCTGGACCCCCTACGCAGAAATTATAAATCAGAACGTCTCGAATGGGGCTCAAGGCTGGGCATTTCTATCCAAGTGATGCCAATGCCGCTGGTTTGTGGAACACAATTTGAGTAGCACTGCAGTGTAACATCAGTCCCACAAAAAACAGCCTCCACTACACAGAAACATACACAAAGAGTAACCAGACAAAAAGGCACTAAAACATTAACAACTGTTATCTTTACATCCTAAAGTTACAGATAATTAAAATTGTTCTTTATGTATATATCTGCATTTTTCCATAATGATTATGCTACTTCTATGATATACATATTATTTGAAATAAAATAAATGACCCAGTTGAGAAAACTATCTTAAACACTCATAAAATAGCCTAAACCTTGCTCTCAAGGTCCCCACAATTAAGTCCCAACCTCCTTTCATGATATGATCCTAGCCAGTACCCTATGCTCAAAGAGAATATACCAAAGGGATTAGCAAACTCAGCTGCTGGACTCAAACTGCCTGGGTCCCAACCCCAGCTCTGCCTCCTACCATCTGGGTGAGGATGGGCCAACAGGGTTGTGTTCCCTGCCTTAAAGTAGAGAAAACAGCAGTACCAATTCACAGAGCCACCGCCTGATGGAAATGTGTTCATTTGCATAAAGCTTTTAGAATGGAAATTAGTGACCAAGGCTCAGTTATCATCCTTACCCATGTCTCATACGTTCTACAATTTATAGGAATATCTTAAGTAGGAAGAATGCCAAGTCCTACTCACGTGGGGCTCTGCTGCCTCCTCCTCCGCGCAGTGCTTTTTGAGAAGCCAGGGCTGGGGAAGGAAAGGAGACTGTGAAATACCAGGGCTGTGTTTCCATCCCCACTAATTCATACCGCACCCCCTTCCGCCCCCGTACCAGCTAGAAGTCCTCTCCTTCCAAAACAGGCCAGGAGTCCAGGACAATTCAGCTTCCTGGGCTCACAGAATCCCGCTGCGAAATGGGTGCCTCCCGAATTAGCGTAGTATTAATACCAACAATGTATCAGGCAGTTGTAGACCTTTTACTTGTGCTATCTCGTTTCTCCTCACAACACTATATTAACAAGGCATTCCTTTTTCCCCCCTTTTACCGAACAGCAACGGAGGCACAGAGGAGTTAAGCAACTCACCCAGTGTGACGCCGTATGAAGCGGTAGGGCTAGCTCATAGGTGGGGGACGGGGTCAGGTTAGGGGTGAAGAAAACCGGGGAGACCCTCAAACCCCAGGAGGCACGACCTGAGCCCACCCCATCCCGGCTACGTTACCAAACGCAAAGAAGCTCCGCCCGCGGGACGTACATCACCACTCCAGGCCCTCAAACCTCCGCTTTTAGCCGCTCCTCCTCTTTCTCCCCAAATGAAAGGTCTGCAAAGGGGAAGCTTGAATGGGTCGTGAAGAGCGGACCTGAAACACCGTCACCAGGCAGAACATGGCTGCTACGTGTCCTCCTGGGGCGGAAGTGCCTGCGACTAACCCGGAACTCCTGGACCATATTTCCCAGAATTCCGCGGGTAAACCTTTACAGCGAGGCGTTACTGTAGCTGCAGTATATGGGGCTACACGAGTTTACGAGCTCTGGACTACATGTCCCAGAATGCAAGGGTGGGTGCGGGGGTGTCTACTGGCACGAGCTCTGGACTACATGTTTTCACTTTCCGGAATCCCTGAGAAGGTCTCAGGCCGTCTTGCCGTTCTACTGTGTAGGCCTCAGAAGAGTGTAGATTCTGTTCATTGAAAGGCGTACAAACTCAGTCGAATTTTGGACGTCTTCAAGAGGCTAAGCGACGTAAAAGCATTAACAGCCACGAAGGCTTCCTGGTAAACCCCAAAGAGTTTCACCATTGGAATAAGGGGAGAAGGAAACTGGGCTTTCTTTGGCAGGGACTGAAGCCAAACGCCAAAACACCTCATTCCCTGAAATTGTGTAAAGGTGAACGTGTTTTGTTAGCATCTTACAACCCGTGCAGAAGCAAGGGAAAATCCTTTCTAGAGACAGACATCAACATCCTAGGTCTCAAGTTATTTCTGTAATTATAAAATCTGTGACATTGCTATTTGACCAAGTGAACTTTAAGGGGAAGGAAAAAGCATTACTTGACATACGGAGGGACACTTCACAGTCATAAAAGTTTCAAATTCTCAGAAACTAATAACTTCAGCTGATACTTTATAAAGCAAACATTGACAGAACCATGAAGAGAAACATTCAAATTCATAATTGGATCTGGAGATTGGAACACATACATAGAGGGAAATGTTGAGCCTTAAAAGCATATATTAAAGTAGCAAGGGGGGCTTCCCTGGTGGCGCAGTGGTTGAGAGTCCGCCTGCCGATGCAGGGGACATGGGTTCGTGCCCTGGTCCGGGAAGATCCCACATACCACAGAGCGGCTGGGCCCGTGAGCCATGGCCGCTGAGCCTGGGCGTCCGGAGCCTGTGCTCCGCAACGGGAGAGGCCACAACAGTGAGAGGCCCGCGTACAGCAAGGAAAACAAAAACAAAACAAAACAAAACAAATAAAGTAGAAAGGAAGTTGAAAATTGATTCAGAAAACATCCATTTCAGGAAATTAATAAATGAATAATAAAACTGAAGAAGGCAGATGGAAAAATATAAGATCAGATGAATGAAATACAAAAATAAAGTAGATCCCACACACACCCACAAAACAGAAATTAAAGAAACAAACAAAACAAACAAAAAAAGATCATCCATAGTATAAACAAAGATTTTTTCAAAAATGTGTTCCAAATTCTTTCAGGAAAATATCCTCCAAGAACTATTCCTGACTTAAGCCAACATAGCACACAGGATTTCTTTCCACTACAAGGAAAGTGAAATCTTGGATATAGCATGATGAAATACGGTAACATGATTAAGTTTTATTTATTCACCTCCTGTTCCCTATGGCACCCTCCACTCCCTTCTCTACCCCGTAAGCTACCATTCTAATTTGTTTGATGTGTTTTCTTTTGGGTGTGTTCTTGTGCAAAATGTGCACTTGTGTATATTTTCAATTCATATAAATAATATTGTGTCATAAAATTCATTCTGGTGTTTATTTCCTTCATTCAGGAGTATATTTTTAAGATTCACCCATCCAGGCTTCCCTGGTGGCACAGTGGTTGAGAGTCTGCCTGCCGATGCAGGGGACGCGGGTTCATGCCCCAGTCTGGGAAAATCCCACATGCCGTGGAGCGGCTGGGCCCGTGAGCCATGGCTGCTGAGCCTGCACGTCCGGAGCCTGTGCTCCGCAGCGGGAGAGGCCACAACAGCGAGAGGCCCACGTACCGCAGAAAAACAAACAAACAAAAAAAACATTCACCCCTCTATCTAATTTGTTTCATAGAGTTCCATTTTCTGCACCCACATTTTACCTGTACTCTTCCAACTGCCATGCCAATGATAATAAAATAAACATCTTCTTACATTTGTTTATAGACGTATCTGAGAATTTCTTTGGAATACATACCCGAGTGAAATTATTTCATAGCAAATATGTATACTTTAATAATATAGCCAGATTGACTTCCTGAACGGCTACACCAGTCCAGATTACCAAAGAGTTGCACGTCAGGTTTTTGTGCAACCACTTACCTTCATTTGGACGACTCATCACCGTTTTGCTAGTGTATTAAATGTATAGTAGTATCTTGTTTTAGTTAAATTTCTCTGATTTCTAATAAGTTTGATCTTTTTTTCAAATGCTTGGTAGCTTCATCTATAAGTGTCTACTTAAAACTTTTGCCCCATTTTCTAATGTGGATGCTATCTTTTTCTTCCTCATTTCTATTACATATTCTGATTATTAATACCTTTTCAGTTTTACCAATTACAAGTATCCTTTCCTAATTGGGCACGTGTTTCTAAAATTTTTCTATTGTGTTCTTCATGGAATAGAAATCTTTAATTATAAGATAATAAACCAATAATTTCTTAATATCTGTGCTTCTGAAACTCCTCAGGTGAAAAAATATATTTCTACCTTTTAAAAATTAACTTTCTAGACTTATCTTTCACATGTAGGTCCTTTAAATATTTTGGAGTCTATTTATGTACATTTTATTACATGGGATCCACTTTTATTTTTCTCCAAGAGAAGTTCTTAAAAATAGTGATATTCATGGCTTGAAGATTCAATATTACAAAGATATCAGTAATCCTCAAAATGATCTATAGGCTCAATCAAACCCCAATAAAAACATCAGCATTTTTTCCCTTGGAAATTGATGAGATGTTTACAAATATTATGTGGGAAAGCAAAGAGCTACAAGAAGAGCTGGGGGCTTCCCTGGTGGCGCAGTGGTTGAGAATCTGCCTGCTAATGCAGGGGACACGGGTTTGAGCCCTGGTCTGGGAAGATCCCACATGCCACGGAGCAACTAGGCCCGTGAGCCACGTACTGAGCCTGCGTGTCTGGAGCCTGTGCTCCCCAACAAGAGGCCGTGATAGTGAGGCCCACGCACCACGATGAGGAGTGGCCCCCGCTTGCCACAACTAAAGAAAGCCCTCGCACAGAAACGAAGACCCAACACAGCAAAAATAAGTAAATAAACTCCTACCCCCAACATCTAAAAAAACATAAAAATAAAAAATAAAAGAAGAGCTGGGACAATCTGAAAGAAGAATGAAAAGAAAGATATTAGTCACATTAAACCTTACTATAAATCTACAATATAAGATAGTCTGGTGTTTGCTCAAGGATAGACAAGATAATAGACATCAAAATCCATGTTGAAACAGACATTATAACAACGTGTAAAAAGAAAACACTGCAGGGAGCTCCCTGGTGGTCTAGTGGTAAGGATTTGGCGCTTTCACTGTGGTGACCCTGGTTCAATCCCTGGTCAGGGAACTGAGATCCTGCAAGCCACGCAGCACGGCCAAAAGAAAAAAGAAAGAAAAGAAAACACTGCAGCAGAGAGGGGGAAGAACTCTTGTTAATACAGTTGATCCTTGAACTAGGGTTCAAGGGGGTTAGGGGTGCCAACCCTCTGCTAAGTTGAAAATCCAAGTATAACTTATAGCCAGTCCTCTGTACGTACATGGTTTCTCCATAATCGGCAATTCTGCATCTGAGGATTGAACCAACCTTGGATCGTGTAGTAGTGCAGTATTTACTATTCAAAAAAATCCTCGTATAAGTGCACTTGTGTAGTTTAAACCCATGTTGTCCAAGGGTCAACTATTGGTTCTCAGTCAGCTGGATATCCATATGGGAAAAATATTAATCATTACTGCATAGGATATAAAAATATAAATTCCAGAAGATCTGCAGACTTAAATTTGAAAAGTAAACAATGATGCTTTAGGAAAGAAACGTAAGATAACAGCCTTTTTGCCTTGGAGTAGGAAGAATTTCTTAAGACCAAAAAAATCACCAACTGTGAAAGAAAAAATTGAAAAATTGGACTATTTCAAAGTTAAGAAACACCGTAAACCCAAACGCAGCACTCTTGGGCCAAAAGTGAGAGAGATTTTAAAAACATCTATGGAATAAAAGACTCAGATGCATCCCTCATGCCCATGCATTCTTCAAGGGTCAACTGTATCTACCAAAGTTGAACATATACCCTATAACCCTTTGGTTCCACCCATAGAAATATCCCTCAAACAAGTGCACAAGGCACATTCTAGATTGCTCACATCACCACTAACTGTGATAGCCAAGAATGGGGAAGTACCCAATACCCACCAATAATGGGATTAATAAATAGATTTTGATATGTTTACACACTGCAATAATATCCACCAATGAAAATGAATCAACGGTATCCACTCCCATCAATATGGATAAATGTCATGGATATACTGTGGAGCAAATGAAGCCAACACAAAATAGCACCTATTACATGACTCCATTTATATCAAGTACAAAATAGGCTAAGTGAATCTACACCATTACAAATTAGTGGCTACCATATGGAAAGGAAGGTTACTAGAAAGAGCCAAAAAGGGATGCTTCTAGGGTTTGGGGCTTGTCCTGGTCCTCCAAGAACTAGACGGCAAAGTGCTGAGAAAGACTTTAATGAACAAATATTTCATTAGGGGAAACATCGGAGAGAAAATGGCAGGGAGCTCTGGAAGGCTGGCAGAACTATCAGCGCATAGTGCAAGTCTGACCCTGAGTGAAGATTTGGAAGAAAGATTTGGTAAATCATCCGAGACTGCCTTGTCATCTACGTAAAATCCTTCAAGGCTGTCAGAGTCCTTGAAAAAAGGTCACTGGACAGAGGAATCCTGGTCTCCAAGAAATGGCCTGCCTTAGGATCCCTGCTGTGCTGACTAGGAGCAATCAGGGGCAAGGCCGGCCTCCAGGCAAACGTGGTGATGGATTTAAGAGCAGCAGCTGGGACCTTTGGCCAGTTATGCTCCCTGTGGTCATAACTGTGAAACAGGAGACTCTCAATGTGGATGCTTCCTTGTGATAAGATCTGGTTGTTTATTTCTGTCAGAAATAATCCTGAAGCAACGTTGCGTCCTTCTCAGTATATCATACCCCAGAGATCTAAAATGTTCGTTTGTTCTGTTATTGATAATGTTCACCTCTTGGCTAAGGTAGTGTTCACCAAATTTATACCTACTGTATTTCTTGTTGTGATCAATACTTTGTGGAGAGATATTTGGGGTTTTGTAGCATCCTGCTCCTTGTAAACTTTCAACCAGTAGTTTTATAATTCATTGATTACTCTTGCCAGAACCTATCATTACTATGATGGTTGTAAATAATGATTTTTACATTACGTCATTCCTTCTATATGTTTATGGTTTGGCATTCTATTATGAGAGCCCTTCCTTCCCTCCCTTCCTCTTTTTTTATTCATATTCTGTATGATAATTATTTATTTTAGGGTCAAATTGCTCAGATTTACCCAGTGTGAGTCTCTTCAAGCTGGATCTTCTTACACGTCCCACCACTCTTTCCTACTTTCTGGCACAGTAAATTTTCTCCAGGATCATTCTACACTTTCCTTGCTCCAGCCCTGAAATAGAAACGTGGATATACATGCTTATATACATGACATACACATGTGTGTGTTTGTATATCCTCGCACTTCCATATCTACTTCTGTAAATACCTAGCACGTGCACTCACTCCCTCTCTATCTCTACAGATGGGTGGACGGATGGATGGATGGGTAGACAGATCTGTATAAATAACTTATGGTCAGACTTCCATATCCGTGGTTCCTCTGTATCTGCAATTCTGCAACCATGGGTTCAACCAACCACAGATCATGTAGTACTGTAGTAATTACTATTAAAAAAAAAACCCTGCATATAAGTGGACCTGCCCAGTTCAAACCCATATTGTTCAAGGGTCAACTGTAACTTGCTAAATAAAGCCCTTTAACCAACTATATTAAAAATACCACCATTGGTCTGCGTATGGAATGCCATCCAAACCTGCTTTGTCCTTACTGGTTCCACATCCAGAGGGTCCTCTGCTATTATGCTCAGTTCTCTCCTCATGTGCATCTTTTCAACAAGAGAAACTTTTTTTTTAAACCTCCACAATGTAGGTATATCCACTTTTGTTTCTAGCTCCAGGATTTTCCCTCTCCCTATTATGGATCTGTAGTTAAAGCACAGCATAAATAATAAAGCTTCAACTGTTGAAACTCATGAATTTTTCTGTGTATGCAAAATAATCTGAGAACTGTTTTGTTTTTGAAATTGGCTTCCAGAGTTCATACCATAATTTTGATCTTATATGCCTTATGACAATATAGAACAATCATATGAGGTCTTAACTGCAAGGGATAATTATTTAATACTTTTTCAAATTCTATTAAAATAATTTCCTGCTTTGGCAATACCCACTATTCAATGAAAAAAATATAACATGAAGTTATAAAATGGAAAAATATCACAAAATGCTCCTTGCCTAGGAAAACCACTCTGGAAGAGTATCCCTTTACACATGATCTTATGCATGTACACATACATGTGTGCACATGCACACATACACAAACACTAACAAAGATTTATGGTTGATTATACTATGAAGGCTACAATCTGTGACCTCTCAAAGCCCATATTGTGTATCTCCTGCGATTATGATATGTCATAAATTTTTAAAATAAACTTTTTATTTAATTTATTTATTTTGGGCTGCATTGGGTCTTCGTTGCTGCGTGCGGGCTTTCTCTAGTTGCAGTGAGTGTGGGCTACTCTTCGTTGCGGTGTGCGGGCTTCTCATTGCAGTGGCTTCTCTTGTTGCGGAGCACAGGCTCTAAGCACGTAGGCTTCAGTTGTTGTGGCACACAGCCTCAGTAGTTGTGGCACACGGGCTTAGTTGCTCCACAGCATGTGGGATCTTCCTGGACCAGGGCTCGAACCCGTGTCCCCTGCATTGGCAGGCGAATTCTTAGCCACTGCACCACCAGGGAAGTCCCTGTCATCATTTCACCGGCTTCAGATTAATATAGGAATCTATCAAAACTCAAATTCTTACAGCTGTACACTAATTTCCATTAAAAAATTAATGACATCATTGATGTGGTGTTCATCTTTTTGGTATTTTAATCTCACAATCAATAACTTCCAATTATATGATTTCTAAATCAAAGAGATCTAATATATTCTGATATATATACTCCTTTCCTGAAACCATGCTTTACTGCAACCAATAGGGAAAAGCACATAAATGTCACTCTTGTCTCAATAATACACTGGATAATTTTATCAGATTCCTACAAGTTTTCTGGGTATTTGCCTCATGGATGTGGGGGAAGAATATGGCATAGCCCCTACCTGAGAACTTTAGAAGAAATGCTACAATAATTAGAAGGCAAACATTCCAAAGTCTGGATGAAAATGCAGAGAATTAGAAATCAGTAAGTTCAAGGTCAACTAAAAATTTTTTTTTCTAGGGACAAACAATTTTTGTGACACTTTCAAAGTGTTACAGTAAACCCTGCCTTAATATTGACAGACAAAAAATCAATTGTATACTATGCAGTTACTGTTGTTGCAAAGTTAATCATGTTTTTTCACTCTGTACCATCAGAAAAAAAAAATCACAAGGTAGTTCAATTTCTACTGAACACAGTCCTTGGAAAACTAGACGGGGTCTCAAATGACCACCCAACTTGAGAACAGAGGCTGCGGGAGGCAAGGAGCCAGTTGCGATAGGCTAATAGCATATTAATATTGAAGATTGGGGGGCTTCCCTTCCCTGGTGGCGTAGTGGTTAAGAATCTGCCTGCCAATGCAGGGGACACGGGTTTGAGCCCTGGTCCAGGAAGATCCCACATGCTGCACAGCAGCTCAGCCGCGTGCCACAACTACTGAAGCCTGCACACCTAGAGCCCGTGCTCCACAAAGAGAAGCCACTGCAATGAGAAGCCCACACACTGCAATGAAAAGTAGCCCCCACTCACTGCAACTAGAGAAAGCCTGCGTGCAGCAATAAAGACCCAAGGCAGCCAAAAATAAATTAAAAAAATATATATTGCAGATTGGTTTTCTGCAGTGGTTTTCAGTATTTCAACAAAAGTTCATGTCCTGAATTAATTTTATTTTGCAGGTTTCCCCATCTGGATACAACTTTCATATATTATACATTTCCCCCTTTTGGTTTATTTAAAACACAAGTACTGAGCACACCTAAAAGCACTAGTCAATGATAAGGTTGTGTACATTCAGCAGCCAAGTCCCTGCCCTCATGGAGCGCACATTCTCACGGACATCAATTTTGACTAGCTCATCCTTACACTTTTGTTAAAGCCCAGACCAAACTCTTTTCCTTTCTAAGTGCTATCTCCTAAGTGACATCTGATAAATGTCAAAGTTCTGAATGCAGCCCTTACTGCACCACTCAGAAGGGATCTCTGCTGTGTGCTCTGCTGAACACTAGGATCTGTTTAGCTACTGCTTCAACACCAACTAAGTTAAAATACTTTCTCTCCTATGAGACCTGACGCTTGCAAGAATTCACGTTGCACGTGAGTTTTTTGAAAACAACATTTTGTAGAACTTCTATCCTCTGACAGTTCCTTGATGTTCTTACCACTCTCGCTGCTTTCAAAAAATGTGTCCCCAGTATGCATTTTGTGATGACTTATAAGATTGGAGCGCCAACTGAAGCTCTTACCACAGGTCTCACACTTGTAAGGCTTCTCCCCTGTGTGCACTCTTTGATGAGACTGTAGCTGTGAAGGCCGACTGAAGACCTTAATGCATCTGTCACATCTGTATGGCTTCTCTCCAGTGTGGACGCTTTGATGAAGCTGAAGACTTGAGGCCTGAATGAAGTGCTTCCCACACTCCCCACACTTATATGGTTTCTCTCCTGTGTGGACCCTCTGATGCATGTCGAGGTTCAGGCTCCACTTGAAGCCCTTCCCACACTCCTCACATTTGTATGGCTTTTCTCCAGTGTGGACTTTTTGATGGGCTTGAAGGTGTGAACTCCGACCAAAGCTCTTCCCACACTCTTCACATTTGAATGGTTTTTCTCTGCTGTGGACTCTCTCATGGGCCAGAAGATTTGAGGCCTGCCTGAAGACTTTCCCACACTCCTCACAATTATACGGTTTCTCTCCGGTGTGGATTCTGCAATGAATTTTAAGATCTGCTCTACGACTGAATCCCTTCCCACACTCTTCACATTTGTATGGTTTCTCACCGGTATGGATCAGCTGGTGGATCTGAAGTCGTGAACTCTGATTGAAGCCCTGCCCACACTCCTCACACTTGTAAGGTTTCTCTACACTGTGGGCCTTCTGATGGATTTGAAGATATGAACTCTGACGGAAGCCCTTCCCACATACCTCACATTTATAGGGCTTCTCCCCTGTGTGGACAACCAGATGAACTTGATAATGGGAGTTCCTCCTGAAGCTCTTCCCACACTCCTTACATTTGTATGGTTTCTCTCCTGTATGGACTCTTTGATGTGCCTGAAGGTTTGAATTCAGAGTAAAGCCTTTACCACACACATTACGTATGTATGATTTCTCTCCAGTGTGGACTCCCTGATGGGCCTAAAGACCTGAAGGCCGACTAAAGCCTTTCCCACATTCCTCACATTTGTAGGGTTTTTCTCCTGTGTGGACCCTCTGATGAATGTATAGATTTGAGCTACAAATGAAGCCCTTCCCACACTCCTCACATTTGTACGGTTTCTCTCCCGTATGGACTCTCTGATGGGACTGAAGGTGTGAATTCCGACTGAAGCTCTTATCACATGTGTCACATTTGAATGCTTTCTCCCCAGTGTGGACTCTCTGATGGTCCTGAAGGTGAGAGGCCTGACTGAAGGCCCTCCCACACTCCTCACAATTATAAGGTTTCTCTCCCGTGTGGACTTTACAATGAATAGTTAAGTGCTGACCTACGACTGAAGCCTTTCCCACATTCCCCACATTTGAATGGTTTCTCTACAGTGTGGACTTTCTGAGGAGTCTGCAGCTGGGAGTTCTGACTGAACTCCTTGCCACACTCATCACACTCACTGTGTTCTCCTCCCACGTGAACTCTCTGATGAATATGAAGAACCGAGCTGTAACGGAAGCCTTTTCCACACTCACTGCACGTATGAGACTTCTCTTTTGAGTGTAATTGCTGGTGAAGATCAAAGGTGGAGAGATCGGTGAAGGTTTCTTTACATTCATTACACTGGTAAAGTTTTTGTCCCGTGTGAATCATAGTATTCTGATCCAGTGTTGAAACCCTCGTGCTATCTTTTCTATAATCACTGTAGCCGTAAGGTTTTTGACCCTTGTGTACTCCATGAGCATCAAGGTGATGTGAAATCCAACTGATGGTGTCAACATCCTCTTTACACTGACACAGTTTATTTTTCATGGAAATTTGCTGGTGTCTATTCTGATAATTCTGTGACTCAGCCAATGAAGATTTCCTCCAAGAATCCTGGGCTCTCAAAGTTGCAAACCTTGGATTTCCAGGACTACTGGGATCACCTGCTTTATCATTTAATATACGGTTCTCATCTTCAGAAATTTGAATAGAGTCCTGCCCCAATCTGGCAGGGGGAATCACCTTGTTTGTGGAACTGACAACTATTTATCATGGAGTCTTGGCATCTGGTTAAGTCATTTGCAATTTGTTGCCAGATTTGCCAGCAGGAAAGCTCTTCACGTGATCCTCTGTCTTGAACGGCCCTCAACTCACTTTGATTGTTTTCTTCTAGAGGGACAGAGAATTCAGAGATGTGGACACGTGAAAGCTTTGTTCAAAGATTCAAGATTTTACACTTAAGACACAGTATGAGACTTTAATGAACCTCAGGATGGTTCAGCTTATCTTTCGCACGACAAATGAAGTTCTCTGGTTTATATACTAACAGAAACCAAGAGATGGTCTGTTAAACTCCCAAATACTTAGCATTAATGAAACCCATTTAAAACCAAATGACTACTCGGACATACTATTTAAATCATCTTTTAAAAATTACATGTCATTCCTACCATAACACAGTATCAATAAAGACAAGCATTTTGCTGTGCTCACAGCTTTAACAGTGCCTAGCAGTTAGTCAGGGCTCAAGAAATGCATGCACAGGTGAACTCAGTTTGATTTCTAGGATTCTCTACAATTCTGAATCCCAGGTTAAGTTTGAACCAAGTCAGAGAAGCGAAACAGCTTTTACAAGTCAGGTATCAGATACAGGAAAAGGACTGGAAAGTACAGTTTGGCTTAAGTTGAAAGGCTGCACCCGAGGCGGCAGCACACCAAGGGGGTTAGTGCTGAGGAGGATATGAAAGGGGCTAAAAACCGGGACTGCCCCGGTGGCACAGTGGTTAATAATCTGCCTGCCAGTGCAGGGGACACAGGTTCGAGCCCTGGTCCGGGAAGATCCCACATGCCGCAGAGCAACTAAGCCCGTGAGCCACAACTACTGAGCCCACGTGCCACAACTACTGAAGCCCGCGTTCCTAGAGACCGTGCTCTGAAACAAGAGAAGCCACTGCAATGAGAAGCCTGCGCACCACAACGAAGAGCTGCTCCCACTCACCACAACGAGAGAAAAGCCCATATGCAGCAACCAAGACCCAATGCAACCAACAATTAATTAATTTTAAAAAAGGGTCTAAGAATCAGTGGGGTTAAAAAAAAGCATGAAGACCTATGCACTGGATCCTTCTCAGGCATTTGTGCTGCCTAATATGTTCCTCCACTCCCCCTGCCAAGCAGGAGTCAAAATGTAGAGGCTAGGGAAGAATGCTGTCTCTTTAAAAACAGCATGGAAAATTTTTGGACACAGATACATTGGTCTTTAACAAGAATGAGTTCCAAAGTGAAGAATGGGCTTTATGAGTGAGCTGGGAATAAATTCCATAGCCTGTGATAAGTATTGAGAAGAAACAGACTAGAAACTATTAAAGAATGATCAAAGCACTCAAGGTGACATTATCTAAAATGCCTTCTACAAGATACATACAAATGCACACACACACACACACACAAAATGTTTGTACAGCTAACAAAGATCGATTTCTTATTAGTGAGGTGGGCTTTGGAGGAGGCAAATGGGACGCAGCGGGGCAAATCTTTTAAGGGAAAGGCTAACTCACCAGCTGGCTGTTTTCTGAGACCTGTTCTCCCCTGGTATAAGGGATAAGGAAATAGAAATTTCTTTCCTTCTATGGGAGGGTTACCTAAGAAGTAGACATAAGAATCCTCATTCAAAACAGTATTTCCTCCCCAAATGAATTTGCTCTGCTACTGAGAGCTCAAGGAAAGTCACAGGGAAAGCATTTTACTCAGTTTGGTTATAATTACAGGTTCTGTACATATTTTTTGTGCAAGTTGATGAGGGCCAACTTGTACAGAAAGGCAAACACACACATACACACATCATGGGCACCTGAGAAGTTAGAATTAGGCTAGGAATTCATTTGAAGACAAAAAAACATTTAGCAATATCCCTTATTCACTCGGATTTGTTCACCGCCTACTAGCTATTTTCATGGAAGGCTAATTTCCCTATCCATTAACTCATTCGTTTATTCAAGAAATATTTAAGAGTTCCTGTCATGTACCAAGACTATGCTAAGCACTGAGGCTAGTGAGCAATAAACATATAACAGACCGAATTCCTCCTGCACTCCTGGATTACCCTCCAGTGGAAGAAAGAGAGGTGAGAAACAGGTGAACAAAATGTACATGAGTGAAACGCTTAGAGACAAAACAAGGCAGGGCAGAGAGAGTAAGAAAGAGAGGACTGTATTTTCCATAGGGTGGTCAGAGGACAGCCACCTCCTCATCTTTAAGGTGACTGACTGAAAGAAGTAGAGGCCTAAAAGATTACAGGTGAAAGAGTATTCCAGGCAGAGAGAAGGACCAGGAAAAGGCTCTGTGGCAGAAGCATCCTTTGCAGGTCTGGAAAAGATAGGGTAAGAGGGAGGAGAGGTGGTGTATTCAGGGAGGTGGTGGAGAACGAACAGCAGCCCACAGAAGGCTCTAGAAGCCACTTTAAGTGGTTTTTATTCTAAGTAAAAGAAGCCACAAGAGAATTTTGAAACAAGAACATAACCTGACTTAAAGTTACAAAAGATCACTTTGCCACCTAAAGAACAAACTGTGGGAGGAGAAGGGTGGCAACAGGTGACCAGTACAAAGACTATGCAATAATCCTGGAAAGAGATTTCCAACTGGGACCAGGTGATGGACAGCACAGGGCTGGTGAGAAGCAAAACAGATAGAGAGCTAACCACAGGAACTCACGGCTGCTTGGTTCTCACCTAAATTTCTATCTGGGTTGCTGAATTCATCAACCAAAGCCTCTCTTCTCTTTCTGTATGTTTTGTATCTCGTTTGAAGAATGAGAACATGAAAGTCACAAGTTAACATGAACGGGCTAGAGCGAAAGTTTACTAGAAATTTGAGTTCCAACTGCATAGTCAAGGTATTGAAAGCTGTGTTTTTCAAACTTTGTATCACGACCCACTGAAGAAACAGCATTTATTTCACAACCTAGATACACAGGTAGAAAAGTATACATTACTAAAACGAAGCTTGAATGACCTATATCTAACCAATGTCTCTTTTCATGAAATCTGTTCCCACTGGCTCTCACACCACTCATGCCATCGCCCAGAGTTTCTGCTGCAATGTGTTGTACTCTTCCTAAGAAACTCTGATATTTTCTATACTATTTTATTTCATTAAAAAGTCACACGTAGGGCTCAATAAATTGGCTTTATGATCCACTAATGGCAGGGAGGGAAATCTGAAGAAGAATACACAAGGTACAGCAAGATACTGCCGATTTACAGTTCTTTTACAAAATAATTGAAAAGGACCTGAAACACACTGTTTGGAAAGACCAGAGACATCCTCTCGTGTCCCACAGGAATTGCAAAAGTCTGGTCCCCAAACTCAGGGAACCACCTCAAGAGGCCCAAAGCCTTGAAACACCAAGGTCACAAAGACACTCGCAGAGAAAGGCTGTCCTCACCCACTGAGACCAGGTTCCCGAAGTGTTCCACCATCACATCCTGGTACAGCTTCCTCTGGGCCGAGTCCAGCAGCCCCAGCTCCTCCTCTGTGAAGGCCACGGCCACGTCCTTGAAGGTCACCGCCTCCTACGACAAACAACACCACCTCAATCTTATACCCAGTGGCCAGTGGAAGAGGGGCAGCCCCGAGGAGACGAGGAGGATGGGAAGTTGCTCCGGCTCCTGTGAGGTGTGCAGACTTCCCAGCACCCCCTCCTTCCATCCTGCCAATGCCACACACTGACTTTCCTCAGCCTCACTGGACGTGCAGCTATGAAAGAGAAAGCTTTGTGTGTTTACCTGGGGCTCTCAGACAACTCATAAGTAAACTCCCTAGAATTCTAACCACTGGATCCTGAACTAAAAAGCTTTCACTGTTTAATTATTATTGCCAAGTGCCCCAGAAACAGTTACCAATTTAGTCCTGGCAGTATTTGATGGCACCTGCTTTCTCACTGAGGTGGGAACCAGCTGAGAAGGAGTGTTATATGTGGAAACTAACCAAAAGGCCATGCCAGGTCTCTGAATGAAAACTCTCTCTTTCCCCGTTTCTGTCTTTCGCTTGAATGCAATACTCTGACTCCAGACCCTTGGTTTTCTGGGTGAGTCTGAGTTGGTTCCTCCTTTTTTCACAACCCCGATTCTTTATATTTAAAACAAAGATGAAACCAAGCACCTCTTTATACAATTGTTCTGAGCTGTCTATGCAGTGACAAGTGCTTTAAGTACCACTGGACTTTTTAAACTAAGGTCATGCATTACTCTGATTAGAAAAAAATATAAGATGGAAAAAGAAACAAACCAGTAAATAAAATACACAAAGGGTCTGACTCAAGCATGGGGAAGACTGAATCTAACTCTGGTCGTGAGAAAACTTCCAACAATACATGATTTTTTCTGCGTGAAGCAGCAGTTTGATCCTGCTGTGCTCTGCCGTATTTGGATATTCTACCAA
Organism: Mesoplodon mirus; assembly: GCF_964341445.2. Classification (NCBI taxonomy): domain Eukaryota; kingdom Metazoa; phylum Chordata; class Mammalia; order Artiodactyla; family Ziphiidae; genus Mesoplodon; species Mesoplodon mirus. Next base: position 53,293 of record NW_028294794.1, on the reverse strand, counting down.
AAAACATCCAAGGCACCACATGTAAAACATACCTCTTAAATTCTGAATACCTAAACCTACTATGTTAAGGGCAAAAAGGGGCAATATTCTTCAGAACAGATATTTTGAGAAAAAGGTTAAATCAGGAACACTGTCACTGTAGTGCTCCTAAAACAGGAGAAGTCTTTAAACTAAATGTCTGTGCATAAAGAATAGTTTAAAGAATAGGTGCAGGGCTCCCCTGGTGGCGCAGTGGTTGAGAGTCCGCCTGCCGATGCAGGGGACACGGGTTCGTGCCCCGGTCCGGGAAGATCCCACATGCCGCGGAGCAGCTGGGCCCGTGAGCCATGGCCGCTGAGCCTGCGCGTCCGGAGCCTGTGCCCCGCAACGGGAGAGGCCACAACAGTGAGAGGCCCGCATACCAGAAAAAAAAAAAAAATAGGTGCATAAGTTTGCAGGAACATGATAAAGCAATTAAAAGTGAATGTTAGCTAGTATTAAATGAAAAAAAACAATTTAAAACTGTATCTATGTTATAAATACGAATACACATCCATGAATACATATGATGAAGAGATTACAGAAATATAAAAGCAGCTAATTTGTAAGCAGGTAAGCAGTAGACTGGAAGATGTCCTTCATTTCCCTTAATTTTTCTTTTACTTGTAAAATAAAAAAAATGATGAAATAAAACAAAAATTAAAACCGAAACCAATTAAATTTAACAGGAATTTTAAAAAAAGCACACATGGCACACTCAGGTCCTCATATGCTTAGACTCTCCTTGAAAGAGAAAACCCATATGGAACTATACCCAATATTTCGTAATAACCTATAAGGGAAAAGAATCTGAAAATATATGTATATATATGTATAACTGAATCACTTTGCTGTACACCTGAAATTAATACATTGTAAATCAACTATACTCCAATCAAAAAAAAAAAAAGAAAAAGAAAAAAAGAGGAAAACCTGTGTCCAACCTGAGTACAAAAATGGCGTTTTTAACAGCAAGAAAGGCAAGCTCTACTCACCTGGAATGTGCTCATTTTCTCTCTCCTTCTGGGGCAGTGCAGAGTCCTAGCAAGACAGACAGGGAAAGAAGAAGTCAAACTGGAAACTGGTTTAAAGAAAAAGAAGTCACTAACCCACGTGGTGCTCATTGTGAATTACCAAGGCTCCCAGTCCTCGGGGTGGCTACAGCTGATTATGCTTGATGAGCAGAGCCCCACGCAGATACCAGATGCCCCCGTGAACCCCCTCAGTGGCTGTGTGAGGAATGACCTGCCCAGCCATACACAGTGGCCCCCTCACAGTGTGCCTGCAGCTTCCACAGGGGTCATTCTTATTCTGGGTATGGGGTAAACAGAGACCATGTAAGTCAGAGTAGGTTTTGGAGTCAATATGCATGGGCTCTGATCAGGCTACGCCATTCACTAGCAGTGTCACCCTGGGCAAATTATTCACATCTCTTCGCCTCAGTTCTGTCTTCTGCCAGTAGGGGAGAACACGGGCATCCACCTCGTGAGATCGTCATAAGGTAGGAAGCTCTGAGAACACCACTGTCAGGGTTTCTTATTTCTTAGCAACTGCGGTAAAGCAGATGATATTTTAGTTAGAAATTATCCTTAGAGATGTGATTTCTACCAACAGAAGACTGTCAGACATGTGGAGGTCGTACGTTGTTGCCCTGTTATGTGAGAGTCTTTATAGACTTCTGAAAATCTCTGCTTGTCTTCCTAAAGATTTTGTGACTGCAACAATAATATTTAAATTGACATGGACAACTTTTTACAAAAGGTATAAAAATACGTTAAGTTTCTTTTTAAACAGGAAGTACCCTTTTGACAATTATGCACAGAGGTAAAGAGAACTAATAAAAGCCAGGATTCTGCAACAACAATAAAAAATAGTTTGACAGTCCATACCTAATTCAAATGAAAAAAAGACAGGAATCTGAATTGTAATTATATCATTATAAATATAGGAACGTTTAAGAAATAAATGGGAGACTTCCCTGGTGGTGCAGTGGATAAGACGCCACATTCCCAATGCAGGGGGCCCGGGTTCGATCTAGTACAAAAGATGGCAATGATTCCACTCCCCAAAGCTTGGGAGAGAGATATCTTCACAACTTCTAACGACCTCCATTTTGACTCTACACTTGCTAGCTGTCTTCTGCTCAATTCAGGATTCTGAAAGGGGCCCTGACAGTTGACAATAATTAGTGGGGGAATAAAATCATTGGACTAAGTAGGCCTTTGGTGAAGCCAGCTCAGTTTTATCTGTGACATCCAGCAGGGTCAATTTCCTCGGCCTCAGTTTCCAGAAAAGACCCTCTCTTGAGCTTCTCGAATTTTCACGTGCATGTGAATTACTGCGGGATCTTGTTGGAATGCAGCCTCCTGGACCCCCTACGCAGAAATTATAAATCAGAACGTCTCGAATGGGGCTCAAGGCTGGGCATTTCTATCCAAGTGATGCCAATGCCGCTGGTTTGTGGAACACAATTTGAGTAGCACTGCAGTGTAACATCAGTCCCACAAAAAACAGCCTCCACTACACAGAAACATACACAAAGAGTAACCAGACAAAAAGGCACTAAAACATTAACAACTGTTATCTTTACATCCTAAAGTTACAGATAATTAAAATTGTTCTTTATGTATATATCTGCATTTTTCCATAATGATTATGCTACTTCTATGATATACATATTATTTGAAATAAAATAAATGACCCAGTTGAGAAAACTATCTTAAACACTCATAAAATAGCCTAAACCTTGCTCTCAAGGTCCCCACAATTAAGTCCCAACCTCCTTTCATGATATGATTCTAGCCAGTACCCTATGCTCAAAGAGAATATACCAAAGGGATTAGCAAACTCAGCTGCTGGACTCAAACTGCCTGGGTCCCAACCCCAGCTCTGCCTCCTACCATCTGGGTGAGGATGGGCCAACAGGGTTGTGTTCCCTGCCTTAAAGTAGAGAAAACAGCAGTACCAATTCAGAGCCACCGCCTGATGGAAATGTGTTCATTTGCATAAAGCTTTTAGAATGGAAATTAGTGACCAAGGCTCAGTTATCATCCTTACCCATGTCTCATACGTTCTACAATTTATAGGAATATCTTAAGTAGAAGAATGCCAAGTCCTACTCACGTGGGGCTCTGCTGCCTCTTCCTCCGTGCAGTGCTTTTTGAGAAGCCAGGGCTGGGGAAGGAAAGGAGACTGTGAAATACCAGGGCTGTGTTTCCATCCCCACTAATTCATACCGCACCCCCTTCCGCCCCCGTACCAGCTAGAAGTCCTCTCCTTCCAAAACAGGCCAGGAGTCCAGGACAATTCAGCTTCCTGGGCTCACAGAATCCCGCTGCGAAATGGGTGCCTCCCGAATTAGCGTAGTATTAATACCAACAATGTATCAGGCAGTTGTAGACCTTTTACTTGTGCTATCTCGTTTCTCCTCACAACACTATATTAACAAGGCATTCCTTTTTCCCTCCTTTTACCGAACAGCAACGGAGGCACAGAGGAGTTAAGCAACTCACCCAGTGTGACGCCGTATGAAGCGGTAGGGCTAGCTCATAGGTGGGGGACGGGGTCAGGTTAGGGGTGAAGAAAACCGGGGAGACCCTCAAACCCCAGGAGGCACGACCTGAGCCCACCCCATCCCGGCTACGTTACCAAACGCAAAGAAGCTCCGCCCGCGGGACGTACATCACCACTCCAGGCCCTCAAACCTCCGCTTTTAGCCGCTCCTCCTCTTTCTCCCCAAATGAAAGGTCTGCAAAGGGGAAGCTTGAATGGGTCGTGAAGAGCGGACCTGAAACACCGTCACCAGGCAGAACATGGCTGCTACGTGTCCTCCTGGGGCGGAAGTGCCTGCGACTAACCCGGAACTCCTGGACCATATTTCCCAGAATTCCGCGGGTAAACCTTTACAGCGAGGCGTTACTGTAGCTGCAGTATATGGGGCTACACGAGTTTACGAGCTCTGGACTACATGTCCCAGAATGCAAGGGTGGGTGCGGGGGTGTCTACCGGCACGAGCTCTGGACTACATGTTTTCACTCTGGTTTTCACTTTCCGGAATCCCTGAGAAGGTCTCAGGCCGTCTTGCCGTTCTACTGTGTAGGCCTCAGCAGAGTGTAGATTCTGTTCATTGAAAGGCGTACAAACTCAGTCGAATTTTGGACGTCTTCAAGAGGCTAAGAGACGTAAAAGCATTAACAGCCACGAAGGCTTCCTGGTAAACCCCAAAGAGTTTCACCATTGGAATAAGGGGAGAAGGAAACTGGGCTTTCTTTGGCAGGGACTGAAGCCAAACGCCAAAACACCTCATTCCCTGAAATTGTGTAAAGGTGAACGTGTTTTGTTAGCATCTTACAACCCGTGCAGAAGCAAGGGAAAATCCTTTCTAGAGACAGACATCAACATCCTAGGTCTCAAGTTATTTCTGTAATTATAAAATCTGTGACATTGCTATTTGACCAAGTGAACTTTAAGGGGAAGGAAAAAGCATTACTTGACATACGGAGGGACACTTCACAGTCATAAAAGTTTCAAATTCTCAGAAACTAATAACTTCAGCTGATACTTTATAAAGCAAACATTGACAGAACCATGAAGAAAAACATTCAAATTCATAATTGGATCTGGAGATTGGAACACATACATAGAGGGAAATGTTGAGCCTTAAAAGCATATATTAAAGTAGCAAGGGGGGCTTCCCTGGTGGCGCAGTGGTTGAGAGTCCGCCTGCCGATGCAGGGGACATGGGTTCGTGCCCTGGTCCGGGAAGATCCCACACACCACGGAGCGGCTGGGCCCGTGAGCCATGGCCGCTGAGCCTGGGCGTCCGGAGCCTGTGCTCCGCAACGGGAGAGGCCACAACAGTGAGAGGCCCGCGTACAGCAAGGAAAACAAAAACAAAACAAAACAAAACAAATAAAGTAGAAAGGAAGTTGAAAATTGATTCAGAAAACATCCATTTCAGGAAATTAATAAATGAATAATAAAACTGAAGAAGGCAGATGGAAAAATATAAGATCAGATGAATGAAATACAAAAATAAAGTAGATCCCACACACACCCACAAAACAGAAATTAAAGAAACAAACAAAACAAACAAAAAAAGATCATCCATAGTATAAACAAAGATTTTTTCAAAAATGTGTTCCAAATTCTTTCAGGAAAATATCCTCCAAGAACTATTCCTGACTTAAGCCAACATAGCACACAGGATTTCTTTCCACTACAAGGAAAGTGAAATCTTGGATATAGCATGATGAAATACGGTAACATGATTAAGTTTTATTTATTCACCTCCTGTTCCCTATGGCACCCTCCACTCCCTTCTCTACCCCGTAAGCTACCATTCTAATTTGTTTGATGTGTTTTCTTTTGGGTGTGTTCTTGTGCAAAATGTGCACTTGTGTATATTTTCAATTCATATAAATAATATTGTGTCATAAAATTCATTCTGGTGTTTATTTCCTTCATTCAGGAGTATATTTTTAAGATTCACCCATCCAGGCTTCCCTGGTGGCACAGTGGTTGAGAGTCTGCCTGCCGATGCAGGGGACGCGGGTTCATGCCCCAGTCTGGGAAAATCCCACATGCCGTGGAGCGGCTGGGCCCGTGAGCCATGGCTGCTGAGCCTGCACGTCCGGAGCCTGTGCTCCGCAGCGGGAGAGGCCACAACAGCGAGAGGCCCACGTACCGCAGAAAAACAAACAAACAAAAAAAACATTCACCCCTCTATCTAATTTGTTTCATAGAGTTCCATTTTCTGCACCCACATTTTACCTGTACTCTTCCAACTGCCATGCCAATGATAATAAAATAAACATCTTCTTACATTTGTTTATAGACGTATCTGAGAATTTCTTTGGAATACATACCCGAGTGAAATTATTTCATAGCAAATATGTATACTTTAATAATATAGCCAGATTGACTTCCTGAACGGCTACACCAGTCCAGATTACCAAAGAGTTGCACGTCAGGTTTTTGTGCAACCACTTACCTTCATTTGGACGACTCATCACCGTTTTGCTAGTGTATTAAATGTATAGTAGTATCTTGTTTTAGTTAAATTTCTCTGATTTCTAATAAGTTTGATCTTTTTTTCAAATGCTTGGTAGCTTCATCTATAAGTGTCTACTTAAAACTTTTGCCCCATTTTCTAATGTGGATGCTATCTTTTTCTTCCTCATTTCTATTACATATTCTGATTATTAATACCTTTTCAGTTTTACCAATTACAAGTATCCTTTCCTAATTGGGCACGTGTTTCTAAAATTTTTCTATTGTGTTCTTCATGGAATAGAAATCTTTAATTATAAGATAATAAACCAATAATTTCTTAATATCTGTGCTTCTGAAACTCCTCAGGTGAAAAAATATATTTCTACCTTTTAAAAATTAACTTTCTAGACTTATCTTTCACATGTAGGTCCTTTAAATATTTTGGAGTCTATTTATGTACATTTTATTACATGGGATCCACTTTTATTTTTCTCCAAGAGAAGTTCTTAAAAATAGTGATATTCATGGCTTGAAGATTCAATATTACAAAGATATCAGTAATCCTCAAAATGATCTATAGGCTCAATCAAACCCCAATAAAAACATCAGCATTTTTTCCCTTGGAAATTGATGAGATGTTTACAAATATTATGTGGGAAAGCAAAGAGCTACAAGAAGAGCTGGGGGCTTCCCTGGTGGCGCAGTGGTTGAGAATCTGCCTGCTAATGCAGGGGACACGGGTTTGAGCCCTGGTCTGGGAAGATCCCACATGCCACGGAGCAACTAGGCCCGTGAGCCACGTACTGAGCCTGCGTGTCTGGAGCCTGTGCTCCCCAACAAGAGGCCGTGATAGTGAGGCCCACGCACCACGATGAGGAGTGGCCCCCGCTTGCCACAACTAAAGAAAGCCCTCGCACAGAAACGAAGACCCAACACAGCAAAAATAAGTAAATAAACTCCTACCCCCAACATCTAAAAAAACATAAAAATAAAAAATAAAAGAAGAGCTGGGACAATCTGAAAGAAGAATGAAAAGAAAGATATTAGTCACATTAAACCTTACTATAAATCTACAATATAAGATAGTCTGGTGTTTGCTCAAGGATAGACAAGATAATAGACATCAAAATCCATGTTGAAACAGACATTATAACAACGTGTAAAAAGAAAACACTGCAGGGAGCTCCCTGGTGGTCTAGTGGTAAGGATTTGGCGCTTTCACTGTGGTGACCCTGGTTCAATCCCTGGTCAGGGAACTGAGATCCTGCAAGCCACGCAGCACGGCCAAAAGAAAAAAGAAAGAAAAGAAAACACTGCAGCAGAGAGGGGGAAGAACTCTTGTTAATACAGTTGATCCTTGAACTAGGGTTCAAGGGGGTTAGGGGTGCCAACCCTCTGCTAAGTTGAAAATCCAAGTATAACTTATAGCCAGTCCTCTGTACGTACATGGTTTCTCCATAATCGGCAATTCTGCATCTGAGGATTGAACCAACCTTGGATCGTGTAGTAGTGCAGTATTTACTATTCAAAAAAATCCTCGTATAAGTGCACTTGTGTAGTTTAAACCCATGTTGTCCAAGGGTCAACTATTGGTTCTCAGTCAGCTGGATATCCATATGGGAAAAATATTAATCATTACTGCATAGGATATAAAAATATAAATTCCAGAAGATCTGCAGACTTAAATTTGAAAAGTAAACAATGATGCTTTAGGAAAGAAACGTAAGATAACAGCCTTTTTGCCTTGGAGTAGGAAGAATTTCTTAAGACCAAAAAAATCACCAACTGTGAAAGAAAAAATTGAAAAATTGGACTATTTCAAAGTTAAGAAACACCGTAAACCCAAACGCAGCACTCTTGGGCCAAAAGTGAGAGAGATTTTAAAAACATCTATGGAATAAAAGACTCAGATGCATCCCTCATGCCCATGCATTCTTCAAGGGTCAACTGTATCTACCAAAGTTGAACATATACCCTATAACCCTTTGGTTCCACCCATAGAAATATCCCTCAAACAAGTGCACAAGGCACATTCTAGATTGCTCACATCACCACTAACTGTGATAGCCAAGAATGGGGAAGTACCCAATACCCACCAATAATGGGATTAATAAATAGATTTTGATATGTTTACACACTGCAATAATATCCACCAATGAAAATGAATCAACGGTATCCACTCCCATCAATATGGATAAATGTCATGGATATACTGTGGAGCAAATGAAGCCAACACAAAATAGCACCTATTACATGACTCCATTTATATCAAGTACAAAATAGGCTAAGTGAATCTACACCATTACAAATTAGTGGCTACCATATGGAAAGGAAGGTTACTAGAAAGAGCCAAAAAGGGATGCTTCTAGGGTTTGGGGCTTGTCCTGGTCCTCCAAGAACTAGACGGCAAAGTGCTGAGAAAGACTTTAATGAACAAATATTTCATTAGGGGAAACATCGGAGAGAAAATGGCAGGGAGCTCTGGAAGGCTGGCAGAACTATCAGCGCATAGTGCAAGTCTGACCCTGAGTGAAGATTTGGAAGAAAGATTTGGTAAATCATCCGAGACTGCCTTGTCATCTACGTAAAATCCTTCAAGGCTGTCAGAGTCCTTGAAAAAAGGTCACTGGACAGAGGAATCCTGGTCTCCAAGAAATGGCCTGCCTTAGGATCCCTGCTGTGCTGACTAGGAGCAATCAGGGGCAAGGCCGGCCTCCAGGCAAACGTGGTGATGGATTTAAGAGCAGCAGCTGGGACCTTTGGCCAGTTATGCTCCCTGTGGTCATAACTGTGAAACAGGAGACTCTCAATGTGGATGCTTCCTTGTGATAAGATCTGGTTGTTTATTTCTGTCAGAAATAATCCTGAAGCAACGTTGCGTCCTTCTCAGTATATCATACCCCAGAGATCTAAAATGTTCGTTTGTTCTGTTATTGATAATGTTCACCTCTTGGCTAAGGTAGTGTTCACCAAATTTATACCTACTGTATTTCTTGTTGTGATCAATACTTTGTGGAGAGATATTTGGGGTTTTGTAGCATCCTGCTCCTTGTAAACTTTCAACCAGTAGTTTTATAATTCATTGATTACTCTTGCCAGAACCTATCATTACTATGATGGTTGTAAATAATGATTTTTACATTACGTCATTCCTTCTATATGTTTATGGTTTGGCATTCTATTATGAGAGCCCTTCCTTCCCTCCCTTCCTCTTTTTTTATTCATATTCTGTATGATAATTATTTATTTTAGGGTCAAATTGCTCAGATTTACCCAGTGTGAGTCTCTTCAAGCTGGATCTTCTTACACGTCCCACCACTCTTTCCTACTTTCTGGCACAGTAAATTTTCTCCAGGATCATTCTACACTTTCCTTGCTCCAGCCCTGAAATAGAAACGTGGATATACATGCTTATATACATGACATACACATGTGTGTGTTTGTATATCCTCGCACTTCCATATCTACTTCTGTAAATACCTAGCACGTGCACTCACTCCCTCTCTATCTCTACAGATGGGTGGACGGATGGATGGATGGGTAGACAGATCTGTATAAATAACTTATGGTCAGACTTCCATATCCGTGGTTCCTCTGTATCTGCAATTCTGCAACCATGGGTTCAACCAACCACAGATCATGTAGTACTGTAGTAATTACTATTAAAAAAAAAACCCTGCATATAAGTGGACCTGCCCAGTTCAAACCCATATTGTTCAAGGGTCAACTGTAACTTGCTAAATAAAGCCCTTTAACCAACTATATTAAAAATACCACCATTGGTCTGCGTATGGAATGCCATCCAAACCTGCTTTGTCCTTACTGGTTCCACATCCAGAGGGTCCTCTGCTATTATGCTCAGTTCTCTCCTCATGTGCATCTTTTCAACAAGAGAAACTTTTTTTTTAAACCTCCACAATGTAGGTATATCCACTTTTGTTTCTAGCTCCAGGATTTTCCCTCTCCCTATTATGGATCTGTAGTTAAAGCACAGCATAAATAATAAAGCTTCAACTGTTGAAACTCATGAATTTTTCTGTGTATGCAAAATAATCTGAGAACTGTTTTGTTTTTGAAATTGGCTTCCAGAGTTCATACCATAATTTTGATCTTATATGCCTTATGACAATATAGAACAATCATATGAGGTCTTAACTGCAAGGGATAATTATTTAATACTTTTTCAAATTCTATTAAAATAATTTCCTGCTTTGGCAATACCCACTATTCAATGAAAAAAATATAACATGAAGTTATAAAATGGAAAAATATCACAAAATGCTCCTTGCCTAGGAAAACCACTCTGGAAGAGTATCCCTTTACACATGATCTTATGCATGTACACATACATGTGTGCACATGCACACATACACAAACACTAACAAAGATTTATGGTTGATTATACTATGAAGGCTACAATCTGTGACCTCTCAAAGCCCATATTGTGTATCTCCTGCGATTATGATATGTCATAAATTTTTAAAATAAACTTTTTATTTAATTTATTTATTTTGGGCTGCATTGGGTCTTCGTTGCTGCGTGCGGGCTTTCTCTAGTTGCAGTGAGTGTGGGCTACTCTTCGTTGCGGTGCGCGGGCTTCTCATTGCAGTGGCTTCTCTTGTTGCGGAGCACAGGCTCTAAGCACATAGGCTTCAGTTGTTGTGGCACACAGCCTCAGTAGTTGTGGCACACGGGCTTAGTTGCTCCACAGCATGTGGGATCTTCCTGGACCAGGGCTCGAACCCGTGTCCCCTGCATTGGCAGGCGAATTCTTAGCCACTGCACCACCAGGGAAGTCCCTGTCATCATTTCACCGGCTTCAGATTAATATAGGAATCTATCAAAACTCAAATTCTTACAGCTGTACACTAATTTCCATTAAAAAATTAATGACATCATTGATGTGGTGTTCATCTTTTTGGTATTTTAATCTCACAATCAATAACTTCCAATTATATGATTTCTAAATCAAAGAGATCTAATATATTCTGATATATATACTCCTTTCCTGAAACCATGCTTTACTGCAACCAATAGGGAAAAGCACATAAATGTCACTCTTGTCTCAATAATACACTGGATAATTTTATCAGATTCCTACAAGTTTTCTGGGTATTTGCCTCATGGATGTGGGGGAAGAATATGGCATAGCCCCTACCTGAGAACTTTAGAAGAAATGCTACAATAATTAGAAGGCAAACATTCCAAAGTCTGGATGAAAATGCAGAGAATTAGAAATCAGTAAGTTCAAGGTCAACTAAAAATTTTTTTTTCTAGGGACAAACAATTTTTGTGACACTTTCAAAGTGTTACAGTAAACCCTGCCTTAATATTGACAGACAAAAAATCAATTGTATACTATGCAGTTACTGTTGTTGCAAAGTTAATCATGTTTTTTCACTCTGTACCATCAGAAAAAAAAAATCACAAGGTAGTTCAATTTCTACTGAACACAGTCCTTGGAAAACTAGACGGGGTCTCAAATGACCACCCAACTTGAGAACAGAGGCTGCGGGAGGCAAGGAGCCAGTTGCGATAGGCTAATAGCATATTAATATTGAAGATTGGGGGGCTTCCCTTCCCTGGTGGCGTAGTGGTTAAGAATCTGCCTGCCAATGCAGGGGACACGGGTTTGAGCCCTGGTCCAGGAAGATCCCACATGCTGCACAGCAGCTCAGCCGCGTGCCACAACTACTGAAGCCTGCACACCTAGAGCCCGTGCTCCACAAAGAGAAGCCACTGCAATGAGAAGCCCACACACTGCAATGAAAAGTAGCCCCCACTCACTGCAACTAGAGAAAGCCTGCGTGCAGCAATAAAGACCCAAGGCAGCCAAAAATAAATTAAAAAAATATATATTGCAGATTGGTTTTCTGCAGTGGTTTTCAGTATTTCAACAAAAGTTCATGTCCTGAATTAATTTTATTTTGCAGGTTTCCCCATCTGGATACAACTTTCATATATTATACATTTCCCCCTTTTGGTTTATTTAAAACACAAGTACTGAGCACACCTAAAAGCACTAGTCAATGATAAGGTTGTGTACATTCAGCAGCCAAGTCCCTGCCCTCATGGAGCGCACATTCTCACGGACATCAATTTTGACTAGCTCATCCTTACACTTTTGTTAAAGCCCAGACCAAACTCTTTTCCTTTCTAAGTGCTATCTCCTAAGTGACATCTGATAAATGTCAAAGTTCTGAATGCAGCCCTTACTGCACCACTCAGAAGGGATCTCTGCTGTGTGCTCTGCTGAACACTAGGATCTGTTTAGCTACTGCTTCAACACCAACTAAGTTAAAATACTTTCTCTCCTATGAGACCTGACGCTTGCAAGAATTCACGTTGCACGTGAGTTTTTTGAAAACAACATTTTGTAGAACTTCTATCCTCTGACAGTTCCTTGATGTTCTTACCACTCTCGCTGCTTTCAAAAAATGTGTCCCCAGTATGCATTTTGTGATGACTTATAAGATTGGAGCGCCAACTGAAGCTCTTACCACAGGTCTCACACTTGTAAGGCTTCTCCCCTGTGTGCACTCTTTGATGAGACTGTAGCTGTGAAGGCCGACTGAAGACCTTAATGCATCTGTCACATCTGTATGGCTTCTCTCCAGTGTGGACGCTTTGATGAAGCTGAAGACTTGAGGCCTGAATGAAGTGCTTCCCACACTCCCCACACTTATATGGTTTCTCTCCTGTGTGGACCCTCTGATGCATGTCGAGGTTCAGGCTCCACTTGAAGCCCTTCCCACACTCCTCACATTTGTATGGCTTTTCTCCAGTGTGGACTTTTTGATGGGCTTGAAGGTGTGAACTCCGACCAAAGCTCTTCCCACACTCTTCACATTTGAATGGTTTTTCTCTGCTGTGGACTCTCTCATGGGCCAGAAGATTTGAGGCCTGCCTGAAGACTTTCCCACACTCCTCACAATTATACGGTTTCTCTCCGGTGTGGATTCTGCAATGAATTTTAAGATCTGCTCTACGACTGAATCCCTTCCCACACTCTTCACATTTGTATGGTTTCTCACCGGTATGGATCAGCTGGTGGATCTGAAGTCGTGAACTCTGATTGAAGCCCTGCCCACACTCCTCACACTTGTAAGGTTTCTCTACACTGTGGGCCTTCTGATGGATTTGAAGATATGAACTCTGACGGAAGCCCTTCCCACATACCTCACATTTATAGGGCTTCTCCCCTGTGTGGACAACCAGATGAACTTGATAATGGGAGTTCCTCCTGAAGCTCTTCCCACACTCCTTACATTTGTATGGTTTCTCTCCTGTATGGACTCTTTGATGTGCCTGAAGGTTTGAATTCAGAGTAAAGCCTTTACCACACACATTACGTATGTATGATTTCTCTCCAGTGTGGACTCCCTGATGGGCCTAAAGACCTGAAGGCCGACTAAAGCCTTTCCCACATTCCTCACATTTGTAGGGTTTTTCTCCTGTGTGGACCCTCTGATGAATGTATAGATTTGAGCTACAAATGAAGCCCTTCCCACACTCCTCACATTTGTACGGTTTCTCTCCCGTATGGACTCTCTGATGGGACTGAAGGTGTGAATTCCGACTGAAGCTCTTATCACATGTGTCACATTTGAATGCTTTCTCCCCAGTGTGGACTCTCTGATGGTCCTGAAGGTGAGAGGCCTGACTGAAGGCCCTCCCACACTCCTCACAATTATAAGGTTTCTCTCCCGTGTGGACTTTACAATGAATAGTTAAGTGCTGACCTACGACTGAAGCCTTTCCCACATTCCCCACATTTGAATGGTTTCTCTACAGTGTGGACTTTCTGAGGAGTCTGCAGCTGGGAGTTCTGACTGAACTCCTTGCCACACTCATCACACTCACTGTGTTCTCCTCCCACGTGAACTCTCTGATGAATATGAAGAACCGAGCTGTAACGGAAGCCTTTTCCACACTCACTGCACGTATGAGACTTCTCTTTTGAGTGTAATTGCTGGTGAAGATCAAAGGTGGAGAGATCGGTGAAGGTTTCTTTACATTCATTACACTGGTAAAGTTTTTGTCCCGTGTGAATCATAGTATTCTGATCCAGTGTTGAAACCCTCGTGCTATCTTTTCTATAATCACTGTAGCCGTAAGGTTTTTGACCCTTGTGTACTCCATGAGCATCAAGGTGATGTGAAATCCAACTGATGGTGTCAACATCCTCTTTACACTGACACAGTTTATTTTTCATGGAAATTTGCTGGTGTCTATTCTGATAATTCTGTGACTCAGCCAATGAAGATTTCCTCCAAGAATCCTGGGCTCTCAAAGTTGCAAACCTTGGATTTCCAGGACTACTGGGATCACCTGCTTTATCATTTAATATACGGTTCTCATCTTCAGAAATTTGAATAGAGTCCTGCCCCAATCTGGCAGGGGGAATCACCTTGTTTGTGGAACTGACAACTATTTATCATGGAGTCTTGGCATCTGGTTAAGTCATTTGCAATTTGTTGCCAGATTTGCCAGCAGGAAAGCTCTTCACGTGATCCTCTGTCTTGAACGGCCCTCAACTCACTTTGATTGTTTTCTTCTAGAGGGACAGAGAATTCAGAGATGTGGACACGTGAAAGCTTTGTTCAAAGATTCAAGATTTTACACTTAAGACACAGTATGAGACTTTAATGAACCTCAGGATGGTTCAGCTTATCTTTCGCACGACAAATGAAGTTCTCTGGTTTATATACTAACAGAAACCAAGAGATGGTCTGTTAAACTCCCAAATACTTAGCATTAATGAAACCCATTTAAAACCAAATGACTACTCGGACATACTATTTAAATCATCTTTTAAAAATTACATGTCATTCCTACCATAACACAGTATCAATAAAGACAAGCATTTTGCTGTGCTCACAGCTTTAACAGTGCCTAGCAGTTAGTCAGGGCTCAAGAAATGCATGCACAGGTGAACTCAGTTTGATTTCTAGGATTCTCTACAATTCTGAATCCCAGGTTAAGTTTGAACCAAGTCAGAGAAGCGAAACAGCTTTTACAAGTCAGGTATCAGATACAGGAAAAGGACTGGAAAGTACAGTTTGGCTTAAGTTGAAAGGCTGCACCCGAGGCGGCAGCACACCAAGGGGGTTAGTGCTGAGGAGGATATGAAAGGGGCTAAAAACCGGGACTGCCCCGGTGGCACAGTGGTTAATAATCTGCCTGCCAGTGCAGGGGACACAGGTTCGAGCCCTGGTCCGGGAAGATCCCACATGCCGCAGAGCAACTAAGCCCGTGAGCCACAACTACTGAGCCCACGTGCCACAACTACTGAAGCCCGCGTTCCTAGAGACCGTGCTCTGAAACAAGAGAAGCCACTGCAATGAGAAGCCTGCGCACCACAACGAAGAGCTGCTCCCACTCACCACAACGAGAGAAAAGCCCATATGCAGCAACCAAGACCCAATGCAACCAACAATTAATTAATTTTAAAAAAGGGTCTAAGAATCAGTGGGGTTAAAAAAAAGCATGAAGACCTATGCACTGGATCCTTCTCAGGCATTTGTGCTGCCTAATATGTTCCTCCACTCCCCCTGCCAAGCAGGAGTCAAAATGTAGAGGCTAGGGAAGAATGCTGTCTCTTTAAAAACAGCATGGAAAATTTTTGGACACAGATACATTGGTCTTTAACAAGAATGAGTTCCAAAGTGAAGAATGGGCTTTATGAGTGAGCTGGGAATAAATTCCATAGCCTGTGATAAGTATTGAGAAGAAACAGACTAGAAACTATTAAAGAATGATCAAAGCACTCAAGGTGACATTATCTAAAATGCCTTCTACAAGATACATACAAATGCACACACACACACACACACAAAATGTTTGTACAGCTAACAAAGATCGATTTCTTATTAGTGAGGTGGGCTTTGGAGGAGGCAAATGGGACGCAGCGGGGCAAATCTTTTAAGGGAAAGGCTAACTCACCAGCTGGCTGTTTTCTGAGACCTGTTCTCCCCTGGTATAAGGGATAAGGAAATAGAAATTTCTTTCCTTCTATGGGAGGGTTACCTAAGAAGTAGACATAAGAATCCTCATTCAAAACAGTATTTCCTCCCCAAATGAATTTGCTCTGCTACTGAGAGCTCAAGGAAAGTCACAGGGAAAGCATTTTACTCAGTTTGGTTATAATTACAGGTTCTGTACATATTTTTTGTGCAAGTTGATGAGGGCCAACTTGTACAGAAAGGCAAACACACACATACACACATCATGGGCACCTGAGAAGTTAGAATTAGGCTAGGAATTCATTTGAAGACAAAAAAACATTTAGCAATATCCCTTATTCACTCGGATTTGTTCACCGCCTACTAGCTATTTTCATGGAAGGCTAATTTCCCTATCCATTAACTCATTCGTTTATTCAAGAAATATTTAAGAGTTCCTGTCATGTACCAAGACTATGCTAAGCACTGAGGCTAGTGAGCAATAAACATATAACAGACCGAATTCCTCCTGCACTCCTGGATTACCCTCCAGTGGAAGAAAGAGAGGTGAGAAACAGGTGAACAAAATGTACATGAGTGAAACGCTTAGAGACAAAACAAGGCAGGGCAGAGAGAGTAAGAAAGAGAGGACTGTATTTTCCATAGGGTGGTCAGAGGACAGCCACCTCCTCATCTTTAAGGTGACTGACTGAAAGAAGTAGAGGCCTAAAAGATTACAGGTGAAAGAGTATTCCAGGCAGAGAGAAGGACCAGGAAAAGGCTCTGTGGCAGAAGCATCCTTTGCAGGTCTGGAAAAGATAGGGTAAGAGGGAGGAGAGGTGGTGTATTCAGGGAGGTGGTGGAGAACGAACAGCAGCCCACAGAAGGCTCTAGAAGCCACTTTAAGTGGTTTTTATTCTAAGTAAAAGAAGCCACAAGAGAATTTTGAAACAAGAACATAACCTGACTTAAAGTTACAAAAGATCACTTTGCCACCTAAAGAACAAACTGTGGGAGGAGAAGGGTGGCAACAGGTGACCAGTACAAAGACTATGCAATAATCCTGGAAAGAGATTTCCAACTGGGACCAGGTGATGGACAGCACAGGGCTGGTGAGAAGCAAAACAGATAGAGAGCTAACCACAGGAACTCACGGCTGCTTGGTTCTCACCTAAATTTCTATCTGGGTTGCTGAATTCATCAACCAAAGCCTCTCTTCTCTTTCTGTATGTTTTGTATCTCGTTTGAAGAATGAGAACATGAAAGTCACAAGTTAACATGAACGGGCTAGAGCGAAAGTTTACTAGAAATTTGAGTTCCAACTGCATAGTCAAGGTATTGAAAGCTGTGTTTTTCAAACTTTGTATCACGACCCACTGAAGAAACAGCATTTATTTCACAACCTAGATACACAGGTAGAAAAGTATACATTACTAAAACGAAGCTTGAATGACCTATATCTAACCAATGTCTCTTTTCATGAAATCTGTTCCCACTGGCTCTCACACCACTCATGCCATCGCCCAGAGTTTCTGCTGCAATGTGTTGTACTCTTCCTAAGAAACTCTGATATTTTCTATACTATTTTATTTCATTAAAAAGTCACACGTAGGGCTCAATAAATTGGCTTTATGATCCACTAATGGCAGGGAGGGAAATCTGAAGAAGAATACACAAGGTACAGCAAGATACTGCCGATTTACAGTTCTTTTACAAAATAATTGAAAAGGACCTGAAACACACTGTTTGGAAAGACCAGAGACATCCTCTCGTGTCCCACAGGAATTGCAAAAGTCTGGTCCCCAAACTCAGGGAACCACCTCAAGAGGCCCAAAGCCTTGAAACACCAAGGTCACAAAGACACTCGCAGAGAAAGGCTGTCCTCACCCACTGAGACCAGGTTCCCGAAGTGTTCCACCATCACATCCTGGTACAGCTTCCTCTGGGCCGAGTCCAGCAGCCCCAGCTCCTCCTCTGTGAAGGCCACGGCCACGTCCTTGAAGGTCACCGCCTCCTACGACAAACAACACCACCTCAATCTTATACCCAGTGGCCAGTGGAAGAGGGGCAGCCCCGAGGAGACGAGGAGGATGGGAAGTTGCTCCGGCTCCTGTGAGGTGTGCAGACTTCCCAGCACCCCCTCCTTCCATCCTGCCAATGCCACACACTGACTTTCCTCAGCCTCACTGGACGTGCAGCTATGAAAGAGAAAGCTTTGTGTGTTTACCTGGGGCTCTCAGACAACTCATAAGTAAACTCCCTAGAATTCTAACCACTGGATCCTGAACTAAAAAGCTTTCACTGTTTAATTATTATTGCCAAGTGCCCCAGAAACAGTTACCAATTTAGTCCTGGCAGTATTTGATGGCACCTGCTTTCTCACTGAGGTGGGAACCAGCTGAGAAGGAGTGTTATATGTGGAAACTAACCAAAAGGCCATGCCAGGTCTCTGAATGAAAACTCTCTCTTTCCCCGTTTCTGTCTTTCGCTTGAATGCAATACTCTGACTCCAGACCCTTGGTTTTCTGGGTGAGTCTGAGTTGGTTCCTCCTTTTTTCACAACCCCGATTCTTTATATTTAAAACAAAGATGAAACCAAGCACCTCTTTATACAATTGTTCTGAGCTGTCTATGCAGTGACAAGTGCTTTAAGTACCACTGGACTTTTTAAACTAAGGTCATGCATTACTCTGATTAGAAAAAAATATAAGATGGAAAAAGAAACAAACCAGTAAATAAAATACACAAAGGGTCTGACTCAAGCATGGGGAAGACTGAATCTAACTCTGGTCGTGAGAAAACTTCCAACAATACATGATTTTTTCTGCGTGAAGCAGCAGTTTGATCCTGCTGTGCTCTGCCGTATTTGGATATTCTACCAAAAAACATCCAAGGCACCACATGTAAAACATACCTCTTAAATTCTGAATACCTAAACCTACTATGTTAAGGGCAAAAAGGGGCAATATTCTTCAGAACAGATATTTTGAGAAAAAGGTTAAATCAGGAACACTGTCACTGTAGTGCTCCTAAAACAGGAGAAGTCTTTAAACTAAATGTCTGTGCATAAAGAATAGTTTAAAGAATAGGTGCAGGGCTCCCCTGGTGGCGCAGTGGTTGAGAGTCCGCCTGCCGATGCAGGGGACACGGGTTCGTGCCCCGGTCCGGGAAGATCCCACATGCCGCGGAGCAGCTGGGCCCGTGAGCCATGGCCGCTGAGCCTGCGCGTCCGGAGCCTGTGCCCCGCAACGGGAGAGGCCACAACAGTGAGAGGCCCGCATACCAGAAAAAAAAAAAAAATAGGTGCATAAGTTTGCAGGAACATGATAAAGCAATTAAAAGTGAATGTTAGCTAGTATTAAATGAAAAAAAACAATTTAAAACTGTATCTATGTTATAAATACGAATACACATCCATGAATACATATGATGAAGAGATTACAGAAATATAAAAGCAGCTAATTTGTAAGCAGGTAAGCAGTAGACTGGAAGATGTCCTTCATTTCCCTTAATTTTTCTTTTACTTGTAAAATAAAAAAAATGATGAAATAAAACAAAAATTAAAACCGAAACCAATTAAATTTAACAGGAATTTTAAAAAAAGCACACATGGCACACTCAGGTCCTCATATGCTTAGACTCTCCTTGAAAGAGAAAACCCATATGGAACTATACCCAATATTTCGTAATAACCTATAAGGGAAAAGAATCTGAAAATATATGTATATATATGTATAACTGAATCACTTTGCTGTACACCTGAAATTAATACATTGTAAATCAACTATACTCCAATCAAAAAAAAAAAAAGAAAAAGAAAAAAAGAGGAAAACCTGTGTCCAACCTGAGTACAAAAATGGCGTTTTTAACAGCAAGAAAGGCAAGCTCTACTCACCTGGAATGTGCTCATTTTCTCTCTCCTTCTGGGGCAGTGCAGAGTCCTAGCAAGACAGACAGGGAAAGAAGAAGTCAAACTGGAAACTGGTTTAAAGAAAAAGAAGTCACTAACCCACGTGGTGCTCATTGTGAATTACCAAGGCTCCCAGTCCTCGGGGTGGCTACAGCTGATTATGCTTGATGAGCAGAGCCCCACGCAGATACCAGATGCCCCCGTGAACCCCCTCAGTGGCTGTGTGAGGAATGACCTGCCCAGCCATACACAGTGGCCCCCTCACAGTGTGCCTGCAGCTTCCACAGGGGTCATTCTTATTCTGGGTATGGGGTAAACAGAGACCATGTAAGTCAGAGTAGGTTTTGGAGTCAATATGCATGGGCTCTGATCAGGCTACGCCATTCACTAGCAGTGTCACCCTGGGCAAATTATTCACATCTCTTCGCCTCAGTTCTGTCTTCTGCCAGTAGGGGAGAACACGGGCATCCACCTCGTGAGATCGTCATAAGGTAGGAAGCTCTGAGAACACCACTGTCAGGGTTTCTTATTTCTTAGCAACTGCGGTAAAGCAGATGATATTTTAGTTAGAAATTATCCTTAGAGATGTGATTTCTACCAACAGAAGACTGTCAGACATGTGGAGGTCGTACGTTGTTGCCCTGTTATGTGAGAGTCTTTATAGACTTCTGAAAATCTCTGCTTGTCTTCCTAAAGATTTTGTGACTGCAACAATAATATTTAAATTGACATGGACAACTTTTTACAAAAGGTATAAAAATACGTTAAGTTTCTTCTTAAACAGGAAGTACCCTTTTGACAATTATGCACAGAGGTAAAGAGAACTAATAAAAGCCAGGATTCTGCAACAACAATAAAAAATAGTTTGACAGCCCATACCTAATTCAAATGAAAAAAAGACAGGAATCTGAATTGTAATTATATCATTATAAATATAGGAAAGTTTAAGAAATAAATGGGAGACTTCCCTGGTGGTGCAGTGGATAAGACGCCACATTCCCAATGCAGGGGGCCCGGGTTCGATCTAGTACAAAAGATGGCAATGATTCCACTCCCCAAAGCTTGGGAGAGAGATATCTTCACAACTTCTAACGACCTCCATTTTGACTCTACACTTGCTAGCTGTCTTCTGCTCAATTCAGGATTCTGAAAGGGGCCCTGACAGTTGACAATAATTAGTGGGGGAATAAAATCATTGGACTAAGTAGGCCTTTGGTGAAGCCAGCTCAGTTTTATCTGTGACATCCAGCAGGGTCAATTTCCTCGGCCTCAGTTTCCAGAAAAGACCCTCTCTTGAGCTTCTCGAATTTTCACGTGCATGTGAATTACTGCGGGATCTTGTTGGAATGCAGCCTCCTGGACCCCCTACGCAGAAATTATAAATCAGAACGTCTCGAATGGGGCTCAAGGCTGGGCATTTCTATCCAAGTGATGCCAATGCCGCTGGTTTGTGGAACACAATTTGAGTAGCACTGCAGTGTAACATCAGTCCCACAAAAAACAGCCTCCACTACACAGAAACATACACAAAGAGTAACCAGACAAAAAGGCACTAAAACATTAACAACTGTTATCTTTACATCCTAAAGTTACAGATAATTAAAATTGTTCTTTATGTATATATCTGCATTTTTCCATAATGATTATGCTACTTCTATGATATACATATTATTTGAAATAAAATAAATGACCCAGTTGAGAAAACTATCTTAAACACTCATAAAATAGCCTAAACCTTGCTCTCAAGGTCCCCACAATTAAGTCCCAACCTCCTTTCATGATATGATCCTAGCCAGTACCCTATGCTCAAAGAGAATATACCAAAGGGATTAGCAAACTCAGCTGCTGGACTCAAACTGCCTGGGTCCCAACCCCAGCTCTGCCTCCTACCATCTGGGTGAGGATGGGCCAACAGGGTTGTGTTCCCTGCCTTAAAGTAGAGAAAACAGCAGTACCAATTCACAGAGCCACCGCCTGATGGAAATGTGTTCATTTGCATAAAGCTTTTAGAATGGAAATTAGTGACCAAGGCTCAGTTATCATCCTTACCCATGTCTCATACGTTCTACAATTTATAGGAATATCTTAAGTAGGAAGAATGCCAAGTCCTACTCACGTGGGGCTCTGCTGCCTCCTCCTCCGCGCAGTGCTTTTTGAGAAGCCAGGGCTGGGGAAGGAAAGGAGACTGTGAAATACCAGGGCTGTGTTTCCATCCCCACTAATTCATACCGCACCCCCTTCCGCCCCCGTACCAGCTAGAAGTCCTCTCCTTCCAAAACAGGCCAGGAGTCCAGGACAATTCAGCTTCCTGGGCTCACAGAATCCCGCTGCGAAATGGGTGCCTCCCGAATTAGCGTAGTATTAATACCAACAATGTATCAGGCAGTTGTAGACCTTTTACTTGTGCTATCTCGTTTCTCCTCACAACACTATATTAACAAGGCATTCCTTTTTCCCCCCTTTTACCGAACAGCAACGGAGGCACAGAGGAGTTAAGCAACTCACCCAGTGTGACGCCGTATGAAGCGGTAGGGCTAGCTCATAGGTGGGGGACGGGGTCAGGTTAGGGGTGAAGAAAACCGGGGAGACCCTCAAACCCCAGGAGGCACGACCTGAGCCCACCCCATCCCGGCTACGTTACCAAACGCAAAGAAGCTCCGCCCGCGGGACGTACATCACCACTCCAGGCCCTCAAACCTCCGCTTTTAGCCGCTCCTCCTCTTTCTCCCCAAATGAAAGGTCTGCAAAGGGGAAGCTTGAATGGGTCGTGAAGAGCGGACCTGAAACACCGTCACCAGGCAGAACATGGCTGCTACGTGTCCTCCTGGGGCGGAAGTGCCTGCGACTAACCCGGAACTCCTGGACCATATTTCCCAGAATTCCGCGGGTAAACCTTTACAGCGAGGCGTTACTGTAGCTGCAGTATATGGGGCTACACGAGTTTACGAGCTCTGGACTACATGTCCCAGAATGCAAGGGTGGGTGCGGGGGTGTCTACTGGCACGAGCTCTGGACTACATGTTTTCACTTTCCGGAATCCCTGAGAAGGTCTCAGGCCGTCTTGCCGTTCTACTGTGTAGGCCTCAGAAGAGTGTAGATTCTGTTCATTGAAAGGCGTACAAACTCAGTCGAATTTTGGACGTCTTCAAGAGGCTAAGCGACGTAAAAGCATTAACAGCCACGAAGGCTTCCTGGTAAACCCCAAAGAGTTTCACCATTGGAATAAGGGGAGAAGGAAACTGGGCTTTCTTTGGCAGGGACTGAAGCCAAACGCCAAAACACCTCATTCCCTGAAATTGTGTAAAGGTGAACGTGTTTTGTTAGCATCTTACAACCCGTGCAGAAGCAAGGGAAAATCCTTTCTAGAGACAGACATCAACATCCTAGGTCTCAAGTTATTTCTGTAATTATAAAATCTGTGACATTGCTATTTGACCAAGTGAACTTTAAGGGGAAGGAAAAAGCATTACTTGACATACGGAGGGACACTTCACAGTCATAAAAGTTTCAAATTCTCAGAAACTAATAACTTCAGCTGATACTTTATAAAGCAAACATTGACAGAACCATGAAGAGAAACATTCAAATTCATAATTGGATCTGGAGATTGGAACACATACATAGAGGGAAATGTTGAGCCTTAAAAGCATATATTAAAGTAGCAAGGGGGGCTTCCCTGGTGGCGCAGTGGTTGAGAGTCCGCCTGCCGATGCAGGGGACATGGGTTCGTGCCCTGGTCCGGGAAGATCCCACATACCACAGAGCGGCTGGGCCCGTGAGCCATGGCCGCTGAGCCTGGGCGTCCGGAGCCTGTGCTCCGCAACGGGAGAGGCCACAACAGTGAGAGGCCCGCGTACAGCAAGGAAAACAAAAACAAAACAAAACAAAACAAATAAAGTAGAAAGGAAGTTGAAAATTGATTCAGAAAACATCCATTTCAGGAAATTAATAAATGAATAATAAAACTGAAGAAGGCAGATGGAAAAATATAAGATCAGATGAATGAAATACAAAAATAAAGTAGATCCCACACACACCCACAAAACAGAAATTAAAGAAACAAACAAAACAAACAAAAAAAGATCATCCATAGTATAAACAAAGATTTTTTCAAAAATGTGTTCCAAATTCTTTCAGGAAAATATCCTCCAAGAACTATTCCTGACTTAAGCCAACATAGCACACAGGATTTCTTTCCACTACAAGGAAAGTGAAATCTTGGATATAGCATGATGAAATACGGTAACATGATTAAGTTTTATTTATTCACCTCCTGTTCCCTATGGCACCCTCCACTCCCTTCTCTACCCCGTAAGCTACCATTCTAATTTGTTTGATGTGTTTTCTTTTGGGTGTGTTCTTGTGCAAAATGTGCACTTGTGTATATTTTCAATTCATATAAATAATATTGTGTCATAAAATTCATTCTGGTGTTTATTTCCTTCATTCAGGAGTATATTTTTAAGATTCACCCATCCAGGCTTCCCTGGTGGCACAGTGGTTGAGAGTCTGCCTGCCGATGCAGGGGACGCGGGTTCATGCCCCAGTCTGGGAAAATCCCACATGCCGTGGAGCGGCTGGGCCCGTGAGCCATGGCTGCTGAGCCTGCACGTCCGGAGCCTGTGCTCCGCAGCGGGAGAGGCCACAACAGCGAGAGGCCCACGTACCGCAGAAAAACAAACAAACAAAAAAAACATTCACCCCTCTATCTAATTTGTTTCATAGAGTTCCATTTTCTGCACCCACATTTTACCTGTACTCTTCCAACTGCCATGCCAATGATAATAAAATAAACATCTTCTTACATTTGTTTATAGACGTATCTGAGAATTTCTTTGGAATACATACCCGAGTGAAATTATTTCATAGCAAATATGTATACTTTAATAATATAGCCAGATTGACTTCCTGAACGGCTACACCAGTCCAGATTACCAAAGAGTTGCACGTCAGGTTTTTGTGCAACCACTTACCTTCATTTGGACGACTCATCACCGTTTTGCTAGTGTATTAAATGTATAGTAGTATCTTGTTTTAGTTAAATTTCTCTGATTTCTAATAAGTTTGATCTTTTTTTCAAATGCTTGGTAGCTTCATCTATAAGTGTCTACTTAAAACTTTTGCCCCATTTTCTAATGTGGATGCTATCTTTTTCTTCCTCATTTCTATTACATATTCTGATTATTAATACCTTTTCAGTTTTACCAATTACAAGTATCCTTTCCTAATTGGGCACGTGTTTCTAAAATTTTTCTATTGTGTTCTTCATGGAATAGAAATCTTTAATTATAAGATAATAAACCAATAATTTCTTAATATCTGTGCTTCTGAAACTCCTCAGGTGAAAAAATATATTTCTACCTTTTAAAAATTAACTTTCTAGACTTATCTTTCACATGTAGGTCCTTTAAATATTTTGGAGTCTATTTATGTACATTTTATTACATGGGATCCACTTTTATTTTTCTCCAAGAGAAGTTCTTAAAAATAGTGATATTCATGGCTTGAAGATTCAATATTACAAAGATATCAGTAATCCTCAAAATGATCTATAGGCTCAATCAAACCCCAATAAAAACATCAGCATTTTTTCCCTTGGAAATTGATGAGATGTTTACAAATATTATGTGGGAAAGCAAAGAGCTACAAGAAGAGCTGGGGGCTTCCCTGGTGGCGCAGTGGTTGAGAATCTGCCTGCTAATGCAGGGGACACGGGTTTGAGCCCTGGTCTGGGAAGATCCCACATGCCACGGAGCAACTAGGCCCGTGAGCCACGTACTGAGCCTGCGTGTCTGGAGCCTGTGCTCCCCAACAAGAGGCCGTGATAGTGAGGCCCACGCACCACGATGAGGAGTGGCCCCCGCTTGCCACAACTAAAGAAAGCCCTCGCACAGAAACGAAGACCCAACACAGCAAAAATAAGTAAATAAACTCCTACCCCCAACATCTAAAAAAACATAAAAATAAAAAATAAAAGAAGAGCTGGGACAATCTGAAAGAAGAATGAAAAGAAAGATATTAGTCACATTAAACCTTACTATAAATCTACAATATAAGATAGTCTGGTGTTTGCTCAAGGATAGACAAGATAATAGACATCAAAATCCATGTTGAAACAGACATTATAACAACGTGTAAAAAGAAAACACTGCAGGGAGCTCCCTGGTGGTCTAGTGGTAAGGATTTGGCGCTTTCACTGTGGTGACCCTGGTTCAATCCCTGGTCAGGGAACTGAGATCCTGCAAGCCACGCAGCACGGCCAAAAGAAAAAAGAAAGAAAAGAAAACACTGCAGCAGAGAGGGGGAAGAACTCTTGTTAATACAGTTGATCCTTGAACTAGGGTTCAAGGGGGTTAGGGGTGCCAACCCTCTGCTAAGTTGAAAATCCAAGTATAACTTATAGCCAGTCCTCTGTACGTACATGGTTTCTCCATAATCGGCAATTCTGCATCTGAGGATTGAACCAACCTTGGATCGTGTAGTAGTGCAGTATTTACTATTCAAAAAAATCCTCGTATAAGTGCACTTGTGTAGTTTAAACCCATGTTGTCCAAGGGTCAACTATTGGTTCTCAGTCAGCTGGATATCCATATGGGAAAAATATTAATCATTACTGCATAGGATATAAAAATATAAATTCCAGAAGATCTGCAGACTTAAATTTGAAAAGTAAACAATGATGCTTTAGGAAAGAAACGTAAGATAACAGCCTTTTTGCCTTGGAGTAGGAAGAATTTCTTAAGACCAAAAAAATCACCAACTGTGAAAGAAAAAATTGAAAAATTGGACTATTTCAAAGTTAAGAAACACCGTAAACCCAAACGCAGCACTCTTGGGCCAAAAGTGAGAGAGATTTTAAAAACATCTATGGAATAAAAGACTCAGATGCATCCCTCATGCCCATGCATTCTTCAAGGGTCAACTGTATCTACCAAAGTTGAACATATACCCTATAACCCTTTGGTTCCACCCATAGAAATATCCCTCAAACAAGTGCACAAGGCACATTCTAGATTGCTCACATCACCACTAACTGTGATAGCCAAGAATGGGGAAGTACCCAATACCCACCAATAATGGGATTAATAAATAGATTTTGATATGTTTACACACTGCAATAATATCCACCAATGAAAATGAATCAACGGTATCCACTCCCATCAATATGGATAAATGTCATGGATATACTGTGGAGCAAATGAAGCCAACACAAAATAGCACCTATTACATGACTCCATTTATATCAAGTACAAAATAGGCTAAGTGAATCTACACCATTACAAATTAGTGGCTACCATATGGAAAGGAAGGTTACTAGAAAGAGCCAAAAAGGGATGCTTCTAGGGTTTGGGGCTTGTCCTGGTCCTCCAAGAACTAGACGGCAAAGTGCTGAGAAAGACTTTAATGAACAAATATTTCATTAGGGGAAACATCGGAGAGAAAATGGCAGGGAGCTCTGGAAGGCTGGCAGAACTATCAGCGCATAGTGCAAGTCTGACCCTGAGTGAAGATTTGGAAGAAAGATTTGGTAAATCATCCGAGACTGCCTTGTCATCTACGTAAAATCCTTCAAGGCTGTCAGAGTCCTTGAAAAAAGGTCACTGGACAGAGGAATCCTGGTCTCCAAGAAATGGCCTGCCTTAGGATCCCTGCTGTGCTGACTAGGAGCAATCAGGGGCAAGGCCGGCCTCCAGGCAAACGTGGTGATGGATTTAAGAGCAGCAGCTGGGACCTTTGGCCAGTTATGCTCCCTGTGGTCATAACTGTGAAACAGGAGACTCTCAATGTGGATGCTTCCTTGTGATAAGATCTGGTTGTTTATTTCTGTCAGAAATAATCCTGAAGCAACGTTGCGTCCTTCTCAGTATATCATACCCCAGAGATCTAAAATGTTCGTTTGTTCTGTTATTGATAATGTTCACCTCTTGGCTAAGGTAGTGTTCACCAAATTTATACCTACTGTATTTCTTGTTGTGATCAATACTTTGTGGAGAGATATTTGGGGTTTTGTAGCATCCTGCTCCTTGTAAACTTTCAACCAGTAGTTTTATAATTCATTGATTACTCTTGCCAGAACCTATCATTACTATGATGGTTGTAAATAATGATTTTTACATTACGTCATTCCTTCTATATGTTTATGGTTTGGCATTCTATTATGAGAGCCCTTCCTTCCCTCCCTTCCTCTTTTTTTATTCATATTCTGTATGATAATTATTTATTTTAGGGTCAAATTGCTCAGATTTACCCAGTGTGAGTCTCTTCAAGCTGGATCTTCTTACACGTCCCACCACTCTTTCCTACTTTCTGGCACAGTAAATTTTCTCCAGGATCATTCTACACTTTCCTTGCTCCAGCCCTGAAATAGAAACGTGGATATACATGCTTATATACATGACATACACATGTGTGTGTTTGTATATCCTCGCACTTCCATATCTACTTCTGTAAATACCTAGCACGTGCACTCACTCCCTCTCTATCTCTACAGATGGGTGGACGGATGGATGGATGGGTAGACAGATCTGTATAAATAACTTATGGTCAGACTTCCATATCCGTGGTTCCTCTGTATCTGCAATTCTGCAACCATGGGTTCAACCAACCACAGATCATGTAGTACTGTAGTAATTACTATTAAAAAAAAAACCCTGCATATAAGTGGACCTGCCCAGTTCAAACCCATATTGTTCAAGGGTCAACTGTAACTTGCTAAATAAAGCCCTTTAACCAACTATATTAAAAATACCACCATTGGTCTGCGTATGGAATGCCATCCAAACCTGCTTTGTCCTTACTGGTTCCACATCCAGAGGGTCCTCTGCTATTATGCTCAGTTCTCTCCTCATGTGCATCTTTTCAACAAGAGAAACTTTTTTTTTAAACCTCCACAATGTAGGTATATCCACTTTTGTTTCTAGCTCCAGGATTTTCCCTCTCCCTATTATGGATCTGTAGTTAAAGCACAGCATAAATAATAAAGCTTCAACTGTTGAAACTCATGAATTTTTCTGTGTATGCAAAATAATCTGAGAACTGTTTTGTTTTTGAAATTGGCTTCCAGAGTTCATACCATAATTTTGATCTTATATGCCTTATGACAATATAGAACAATCATATGAGGTCTTAACTGCAAGGGATAATTATTTAATACTTTTTCAAATTCTATTAAAATAATTTCCTGCTTTGGCAATACCCACTATTCAATGAAAAAAATATAACATGAAGTTATAAAATGGAAAAATATCACAAAATGCTCCTTGCCTAGGAAAACCACTCTGGAAGAGTATCCCTTTACACATGATCTTATGCATGTACACATACATGTGTGCACATGCACACATACACAAACACTAACAAAGATTTATGGTTGATTATACTATGAAGGCTACAATCTGTGACCTCTCAAAGCCCATATTGTGTATCTCCTGCGATTATGATATGTCATAAATTTTTAAAATAAACTTTTTATTTAATTTATTTATTTTGGGCTGCATTGGGTCTTCGTTGCTGCGTGCGGGCTTTCTCTAGTTGCAGTGAGTGTGGGCTACTCTTCGTTGCGGTGTGCGGGCTTCTCATTGCAGTGGCTTCTCTTGTTGCGGAGCACAGGCTCTAAGCACGTAGGCTTCAGTTGTTGTGGCACACAGCCTCAGTAGTTGTGGCACACGGGCTTAGTTGCTCCACAGCATGTGGGATCTTCCTGGACCAGGGCTCGAACCCGTGTCCCCTGCATTGGCAGGCGAATTCTTAGCCACTGCACCACCAGGGAAGTCCCTGTCATCATTTCACCGGCTTCAGATTAATATAGGAATCTATCAAAACTCAAATTCTTACAGCTGTACACTAATTTCCATTAAAAAATTAATGACATCATTGATGTGGTGTTCATCTTTTTGGTATTTTAATCTCACAATCAATAACTTCCAATTATATGATTTCTAAATCAAAGAGATCTAATATATTCTGATATATATACTCCTTTCCTGAAACCATGCTTTACTGCAACCAATAGGGAAAAGCACATAAATGTCACTCTTGTCTCAATAATACACTGGATAATTTTATCAGATTCCTACAAGTTTTCTGGGTATTTGCCTCATGGATGTGGGGGAAGAATATGGCATAGCCCCTACCTGAGAACTTTAGAAGAAATGCTACAATAATTAGAAGGCAAACATTCCAAAGTCTGGATGAAAATGCAGAGAATTAGAAATCAGTAAGTTCAAGGTCAACTAAAAATTTTTTTTTCTAGGGACAAACAATTTTTGTGACACTTTCAAAGTGTTACAGTAAACCCTGCCTTAATATTGACAGACAAAAAATCAATTGTATACTATGCAGTTACTGTTGTTGCAAAGTTAATCATGTTTTTTCACTCTGTACCATCAGAAAAAAAAAATCACAAGGTAGTTCAATTTCTACTGAACACAGTCCTTGGAAAACTAGACGGGGTCTCAAATGACCACCCAACTTGAGAACAGAGGCTGCGGGAGGCAAGGAGCCAGTTGCGATAGGCTAATAGCATATTAATATTGAAGATTGGGGGGCTTCCCTTCCCTGGTGGCGTAGTGGTTAAGAATCTGCCTGCCAATGCAGGGGACACGGGTTTGAGCCCTGGTCCAGGAAGATCCCACATGCTGCACAGCAGCTCAGCCGCGTGCCACAACTACTGAAGCCTGCACACCTAGAGCCCGTGCTCCACAAAGAGAAGCCACTGCAATGAGAAGCCCACACACTGCAATGAAAAGTAGCCCCCACTCACTGCAACTAGAGAAAGCCTGCGTGCAGCAATAAAGACCCAAGGCAGCCAAAAATAAATTAAAAAAATATATATTGCAGATTGGTTTTCTGCAGTGGTTTTCAGTATTTCAACAAAAGTTCATGTCCTGAATTAATTTTATTTTGCAGGTTTCCCCATCTGGATACAACTTTCATATATTATACATTTCCCCCTTTTGGTTTATTTAAAACACAAGTACTGAGCACACCTAAAAGCACTAGTCAATGATAAGGTTGTGTACATTCAGCAGCCAAGTCCCTGCCCTCATGGAGCGCACATTCTCACGGACATCAATTTTGACTAGCTCATCCTTACACTTTTGTTAAAGCCCAGACCAAACTCTTTTCCTTTCTAAGTGCTATCTCCTAAGTGACATCTGATAAATGTCAAAGTTCTGAATGCAGCCCTTACTGCACCACTCAGAAGGGATCTCTGCTGTGTGCTCTGCTGAACACTAGGATCTGTTTAGCTACTGCTTCAACACCAACTAAGTTAAAATACTTTCTCTCCTATGAGACCTGACGCTTGCAAGAATTCACGTTGCACGTGAGTTTTTTGAAAACAACATTTTGTAGAACTTCTATCCTCTGACAGTTCCTTGATGTTCTTACCACTCTCGCTGCTTTCAAAAAATGTGTCCCCAGTATGCATTTTGTGATGACTTATAAGATTGGAGCGCCAACTGAAGCTCTTACCACAGGTCTCACACTTGTAAGGCTTCTCCCCTGTGTGCACTCTTTGATGAGACTGTAGCTGTGAAGGCCGACTGAAGACCTTAATGCATCTGTCACATCTGTATGGCTTCTCTCCAGTGTGGACGCTTTGATGAAGCTGAAGACTTGAGGCCTGAATGAAGTGCTTCCCACACTCCCCACACTTATATGGTTTCTCTCCTGTGTGGACCCTCTGATGCATGTCGAGGTTCAGGCTCCACTTGAAGCCCTTCCCACACTCCTCACATTTGTATGGCTTTTCTCCAGTGTGGACTTTTTGATGGGCTTGAAGGTGTGAACTCCGACCAAAGCTCTTCCCACACTCTTCACATTTGAATGGTTTTTCTCTGCTGTGGACTCTCTCATGGGCCAGAAGATTTGAGGCCTGCCTGAAGACTTTCCCACACTCCTCACAATTATACGGTTTCTCTCCGGTGTGGATTCTGCAATGAATTTTAAGATCTGCTCTACGACTGAATCCCTTCCCACACTCTTCACATTTGTATGGTTTCTCACCGGTATGGATCAGCTGGTGGATCTGAAGTCGTGAACTCTGATTGAAGCCCTGCCCACACTCCTCACACTTGTAAGGTTTCTCTACACTGTGGGCCTTCTGATGGATTTGAAGATATGAACTCTGACGGAAGCCCTTCCCACATACCTCACATTTATAGGGCTTCTCCCCTGTGTGGACAACCAGATGAACTTGATAATGGGAGTTCCTCCTGAAGCTCTTCCCACACTCCTTACAGTTGTATGGTTTCTCTCCTGTATGGACTCTTTGATGTGCCTGAAGGTTTGAATTCAGAGTAAAGCCTTTACCACACACATTACGTATGTATGATTTCTCTCCAGTGTGGACTCCCTGATGGGCCTAAAGACCTGAAGGCCGACTAAAGCCTTTCCCACATTCCTCACATTTGTAGGGTTTTTCTCCTGTGTGGACCCTCTGATGAATGTATAGATTTGAGCTACAAATGAAGCCCTTCCCACACTCCTCACATTTGTACGGTTTCTCTCCCGTATGGACTCTCTGATGGGACTGAAGGTGTGAATTCCGACTGAAGCTCTTATCACATGTGTCACATTTGAATGCTTTCTCCCCAGTGTGGACTCTCTGATGGTCCTGAAGGTGAGAGGCCTGACTGAAGGCCCTCCCACACTCCTCACAATTATAAGGTTTCTCTCCCGTGTGGACTTTACAATGAATAGTTAAGTGCTGACCTACGACTGAAGCCTTTCCCACATTCCCCACATTTGAATGGTTTCTCTACAGTGTGGACTTTCTGAGGAGTCTGCAGCTGGGAGTTCTGACTGAACTCCTTGCCACACTCATCACACTCACTGTGTTCTCCTCCCACGTGAACTCTCTGATGAATATGAAGAACCGAGCTGTAACGGAAGCCTTTTCCACACTCACTGCACGTATGAGACTTCTCTTTTGAGTGTAATTGCTGGTGAAGATCAAAGGTGGAGAGATCGGTGAAGGTTTCTTTACATTCATTACACTGGTAAAGTTTTTGTCCCGTGTGAATCATAGTATTCTGATCCAGTGTTGAAACCCTCGTGCTATCTTTTCTATAATCACTGTAGCCGTAAGGTTTTTGACCCTTGTGTACTCCATGAGCATCAAGGTGATGTGAAATCCAACTGATGGTGTCAACATCCTCTTTACACTGACACAGTTTATTTTTCATGGAAATTTGCTGGTGTCTATTCTGATAATTCTGTGACTCAGCCAATGAAGATTTCCTCCAAGAATCCTGGGCTCTCAAAGTTGCAAACCTTGGATTTCCAGGACTACTGGGATCACCTGCTTTATCATTTAATATACGGTTCTCATCTTCAGAAATTTGAATAGAGTCCTGCCCCAATCTGGCAGGGGGAATCACCTTGTTTGTGGAACTGACAACTATTTATCATGGAGTCTTGGCATCTGGTTAAGTCATTTGCAATTTGTTGCCAGATTTGCCAGCAGGAAAGCTCTTCACGTGATCCTCTGTCTTGAACGGCCCTCAACTCACTTTGATTGTTTTCTTCTAGAGGGACAGAGAATTCAGAGATGTGGACACGTGAAAGCTTTGTTCAAAGATTCAAGATTTTACACTTAAGACACAGTATGAGACTTTAATGAACCTCAGGATGGTTCAGCTTATCTTTCGCACGACAAATGAAGTTCTCTGGTTTATATACTAACAGAAACCAAGAGATGGTCTGTTAAACTCCCAAATACTTAGCATTAATGAAACCCATTTAAAACCAAATGACTACTCGGACATACTATTTAAATCATCTTTTAAAAATTACATGTCATTCCTACCATAACACAGTATCAATAAAGACAAGCATTTTGCTGTGCTCACAGCTTTAACAGTGCCTAGCAGTTAGTCAGGGCTCAAGAAATGCATGCACAGGTGAACTCAGTTTGATTTCTAGGATTCTCTACAATTCTGAATCCCAGGTTAAGTTTGAACCAAGTCAGAGAAGCGAAACAGCTTTTACAAGTCAGGTATCAGATACAGGAAAAGGACTGGAAAGTACAGTTTGGCTTAAGTTGAAAGGCTGCACCCGAGGCGGCAGCACACCAAGGGGGTTAGTGCTGAGGAGGATATGAAAGGGGCTAAAAACCGGGACTGCCCCGGTGGCACAGTGGTTAATAATCTGCCTGCCAGTGCAGGGGACACAGGTTCGAGCCCTGGTCCGGGAAGATCCCACATGCCGCAGAGCAACTAAGCCCGTGAGCCACAACTACTGAGCCCACGTGCCACAACTACTGAAGCCCGCGTTCCTAGAGACCGTGCTCTGAAACAAGAGAAGCCACTGCAATGAGAAGCCTGCGCACCACAACGAAGAGCTGCTCCCACTCACCACAACGAGAGAAAAGCCCATATGCAGCAACCAAGACCCAATGCAACCAACAATTAATTAATTTTAAAAAAGGGTCTAAGAATCAGTGGGGTTAAAAAAAAGCATGAAGACCTATGCACTGGATCCTTCTCAGGCATTTGTGCTGCCTAATATGTTCCTCCACTCCCCCTGCCAAGCAGGAGTCAAAATGTAGAGGCTAGGGAAGAATGCTGTCTCTTTAAAAACAGCATGGAAAATTTTTGGACACAGATACATTGGTCTTTAACAAGAATGAGTTCCAAAGTGAAGAATGGGCTTTATGAGTGAGCTGGGAATAAATTCCATAGCCTGTGATAAGTATTGAGAAGAAACAGACTAGAAACTATTAAAGAATGATCAAAGCACTCAAGGTGACATTATCTAAAATGCCTTCTACAAGATACATACAAATGCACACACACACACACACACAAAATGTTTGTACAGCTAACAAAGATCGATTTCTTATTAGTGAGGTGGGCTTTGGAGGAGGCAAATGGGACGCAGCGGGGCAAATCTTTTAAGGGAAAGGCTAACTCACCAGCTGGCTGTTTTCTGAGACCTGTTCTCCCCTGGTATAAGGGATAAGGAAATAGAAATTTCTTTCCTTCTATGGGAGGGTTACCTAAGAAGTAGACATAAGAATCCTCATTCAAAACAGTATTTCCTCCCCAAATGAATTTGCTCTGCTACTGAGAGCTCAAGGAAAGTCACAGGGAAAGCATTTTACTCAGTTTGGTTATAATTACAGGTTCTGTACATATTTTTTGTGCAAGTTGATGAGGGCCAACTTGTACAGAAAGGCAAACACACACATACACACATCATGGGCACCTGAGAAGTTAGAATTAGGCTAGGAATTCATTTGAAGACAAAAAAACATTTAGCAATATCCCTTATTCACTCGGATTTGTTCACCGCCTACTAGCTATTTTCATGGAAGGCTAATTTCCCTATCCATTAACTCATTCGTTTATTCAAGAAATATTTAAGAGTTCCTGTCATGTACCAAGACTATGCTAAGCACTGAGGCTAGTGAGCAATAAACATATAACAGACCGAATTCCTCCTGCACTCCTGGATTACCCTCCAGTGGAAGAAAGAGAGGTGAGAAACAGGTGAACAAAATGTACATGAGTGAAACGCTTAGAGACAAAACAAGGCAGGGCAGAGAGAGTAAGAAAGAGAGGACTGTATTTTCCATAGGGTGGTCAGAGGACAGCCACCTCCTCATCTTTAAGGTGACTGACTGAAAGAAGTAGAGGCCTAAAAGATTACAGGTGAAAGAGTATTCCAGGCAGAGAGAAGGACCAGGAAAAGGCTCTGTGGCAGAAGCATCCTTTGCAGGTCTGGAAAAGATAGGGTAAGAGGGAGGAGAGGTGGTGTATTCAGGGAGGTGGTGGAGAACGAACAGCAGCCCACAGAAGGCTCTAGAAGCCACTTTAAGTGGTTTTTATTCTAAGTAAAAGAAGCCACAAGAGAATTTTGAAACAAGAACATAACCTGACTTAAAGTTACAAAAGATCACTTTGCCACCTAAAGAACAAACTGTGGGAGGAGAAGGGTGGCAACAGGTGACCAGTACAAAGACTATGCAATAATCCTGGAAAGAGATTTCCAACTGGGACCAGGTGATGGACAGCACAGGGCTGGTGAGAAGCAAAACAGATAGAGAGCTAACCACAGGAACTCACGGCTGCTTGGTTCTCACCTAAATTTCTATCTGGGTTGCTGAATTCATCAACCAAAGCCTCTCTTCTCTTTCTGTATGTTTTGTATCTCGTTTGAAGAATGAGAACATGAAAGTCACAAGTTAACATGAACGGGCTAGAGCGAAAGTTTACTAGAAATTTGAGTTCCAACTGCATAGTCAAGGTATTGAAAGCTGTGTTTTTCAAACTTTGTATCACGACCCACTGAAGAAACAGCATTTATTTCACAACCTAGATACACAGGTAGAAAAGTATACATTACTAAAACGAAGCTTGAATGACCTATATCTAACCAATGTCTCTTTTCATGAAATCTGTTCCCACTGGCTCTCACACCACTCATGCCATCGCCCAGAGTTTCTGCTGCAATGTGTTGTACTCTTCCTAAGAAACTCTGATATTTTCTATACTATTTTATTTCATTAAAAAGTCACACGTAGGGCTCAATAAATTGGCTTTATGATCCACTAATGGCAGGGAGGGAAATCTGAAGAAGAATACACAAGGTACAGCAAGATACTGCCGATTTACAGTTCTTTTACAAAATAATTGAAAAGGACCTGAAACACACTGTTTGGAAAGACCAGAGACATCCTCTCGTGTCCCACAGGAATTGCAAAAGTCTGGTCCCCAAACTCAGGGAACCACCTCAAGAGGCCCAAAGCCTTGAAACACCAAGGTCACAAAGACACTCGCAGAGAAAGGCTGTCCTCACCCACTGAGACCAGGTTCCCGAAGTGTTCCACCATCACATCCTGGTACAGCTTCCTCTGGGCCGAGTCCAGCAGCCCCAGCTCCTCCTCTGTGAAGGCCACGGCCACGTCCTTGAAGGTCACCGCCTCCTACGACAAACAACACCACCTCAATCTTATACCCAGTGGCCAGTGGAAGAGGGGCAGCCCCGAGGAGACGAGGAGGATGGGAAGTTGCTCCGGCTCCTGTGAGGTGTGCAGACTTCCCAGCACCCCCTCCTTCCATCCTGCCAATGCCACACACTGACTTTCCTCAGCCTCACTGGACGTGCAGCTATGAAAGAGAAAGCTTTGTGTGTTTACCTGGGGCTCTCAGACAACTCATAAGTAAACTCCCTAGAATTCTAACCACTGGATCCTGAACTAAAAAGCTTTCACTGTTTAATTATTATTGCCAAGTGCCCCAGAAACAGTTACCAATTTAGTCCTGGCAGTATTTGATGGCACCTGCTTTCTCACTGAGGTGGGAACCAGCTGAGAAGGAGTGTTATATGTGGAAACTAACCAAAAGGCCATGCCAGGTCTCTGAATGAAAACTCTCTCTTTCCCCGTTTCTGTCTTTCGCTTGAATGCAATACTCTGACTCCAGACCCTTGGTTTTCTGGGTGAGTCTGAGTTGGTTCCTCCTTTTTTCACAACCCCGATTCTTTATATTTAAAACAAAGATGAAACCAAGCACCTCTTTATACAATTGTTCTGAGCTGTCTATGCAGTGACAAGTGCTTTAAGTACCACTGGACTTTTTAAACTAAGGTCATGCATTACTCTGATTAGAAAAAAATATAAGATGGAAAAAGAAACAAACCAGTAAATAAAATACACAAAGGGTCTGACTCAAGCATGGGGAAGACTGAATCTAACTCTGGTCGTGAGAAAACTTCCAACAATACATGATTTTTTCTGCGTGAAGCAGCAGTTTGATCCTGCTGTGCTCTGCCGTATTTGGATATTCTACCAAAAAACATCCAAGGCACCACATGTAAAACATACCTCTTAAATTCTGAATACCTAAACCTACTATGTTAAGGGCAAAAAGGGGCAATATTCTTCAGAACAGATATTTTGAGAAAAAGGTTAAATCAGGAACACTGTCACTGTAGTGCTCCTAAAACAGGAGAAGTCTTTAAACTAAATGTCTGTGCATAAAGAATAGTTTAAAGAATAGGTGCAGGGCTCCCCTGGTGGCGCAGTGGTTGAGAGTCCGCCTGCCGATGCAGGGGACACGGGTTCGTGCCCCGGTCCGGGAAGATCCCACATGCCGCGGAGCAGCTGGGCCCGTGAGCCATGGCCGCTGAGCCTGCGCGTCCGGAGCCTGTGCCCCGCAACGGGAGAGGCCACAACAGTGAGAGGCCCGCATACCAGAAAAAAAAAAAAAATAGGTGCATAAGTTTGCAGGAACATGATAAAGCAATTAAAAGTGAATGTTAGCTAGTATTAAATGAAAAAAAACAATTTAAAACTGTATCTATGTTATAAATACGAATACACATCCATGAATACATATGATGAAGAGATTACAGAAATATAAAAGCAGCTAATTTGTAAGCAGGTAAGCAGTAGACTGGAAGATGTCCTTCATTTCCCTTAATTTTTCTTTTACTTGTAAAATAAAAAAAATGATGAAATAAAACAAAAATTAAAACCGAAACCAATTAAATTTAACAGGAATTTTAAAAAAAGCACACATGGCACACTCAGGTCCTCATATGCTTAGACTCTCCTTGAAAGAGAAAACCCATATGGAACTATACCCAATATTTCGTAATAACCTATAAGGGAAAAGAATCTGAAAATATATGTATATATATGTATAACTGAATCACTTTGCTGTACACCTGAAATTAATACATTGTAAATCAACTATACTCCAATCAAAAAAAAAAAAAGAAAAAGAAAAAAAGAGGAAAACCTGTGTCCAACCT
Organism: Mesoplodon mirus; assembly: GCF_964341445.2. Lineage (NCBI taxonomy): Eukaryota > Metazoa > Chordata > Mammalia > Artiodactyla > Ziphiidae > Mesoplodon > Mesoplodon mirus. The sequence goes on along the minus strand of NW_028294794.1, from coordinate 14,662 downwards.
GAGTACAAAAATGGCGTTTTTAACAGCAAGAAAGGCAAGCTCTACTCACCTGGAATGTGCTCATTTTCTCTCTCCTTCTGGGGCAGTGCAGAGTCCTAGCAAGACAGACAGGGAAAGAAGAAGTCAAACTGGAAACTGGTTTAAAGAAAAAGAAGTCACTAACCCACGTGGTGCTCATTGTGAATTACCAAGGCTCCCAGTCCTCGGGGTGGCTACAGCTGATTATGCTTGATGAGCAGAGCCCCACGCAGATACCAGATGCCCCCGTGAACCCCCTCAGTGGCTGTGTGAGGAATGACCTGCCCAGCCATACACAGTGGCCCCCTCACAGTGTGCCTGCAGCTTCCACAGGGGTCATTCTTATTCTGGGTATGGGGTAAACAGAGACCATGTAAGTCAGAGTAGGTTTTGGAGTCAATATGCATGGGCTCTGATCAGGCTACGCCATTCACTAGCAGTGTCACCCTGGGCAAATTATTCACATCTCTTCGCCTCAGTTCTGTCTTCTGCCAGTAGGGGAGAACACGGGCATCCACCTCGTGAGATCGTCATAAGGTAGGAAGCTCTGAGAACACCACTGTCAGGGTTTCTTATTTCTTAGCAACTGCGGTAAAGCAGATGATATTTTAGTTAGAAATTATCCTTAGAGATGTGATTTCTACCAACAGAAGACTGTCAGACATGTGGAGGTCGTACGTTGTTGCCCTGTTATGTGAGAGTCTTTATAGACTTCTGAAAATCTCTGCTTGTCTTCCTAAAGATTTTGTGACTGCAACAATAATATTTAAATTGACATGGACAACTTTTTACAAAAGGTATAAAAATACGTTAAGTTTCTTTTTAAACAGGAAGTACCCTTTTGACAATTATGCACAGAGGTAAAGAGAACTAATAAAAGCCAGGATTCTGCAACAACAATAAAAAATAGTTTGACAGTCCATACCTAATTCAAATGAAAAAAAGACAGGAATCTGAATTGTAATTATATCATTATAAATATAGGAACGTTTAAGAAATAAATGGGAGACTTCCCTGGTGGTGCAGTGGATAAGACGCCACATTCCCAATGCAGGGGGCCCGGGTTCGATCTAGTACAAAAGATGGCAATGATTCCACTCCCCAAAGCTTGGGAGAGAGATATCTTCACAACTTCTAACGACCTCCATTTTGACTCTACACTTGCTAGCTGTCTTCTGCTCAATTCAGGATTCTGAAAGGGGCCCTGACAGTTGACAATAATTAGTGGGGGAATAAAATCATTGGACTAAGTAGGCCTTTGGTGAAGCCAGCTCAGTTTTATCTGTGACATCCAGCAGGGTCAATTTCCTCGGCCTCAGTTTCCAGAAAAGACCCTCTCTTGAGCTTCTCGAATTTTCACGTGCATGTGAATTACTGCGGGATCTTGTTGGAATGCAGCCTCCTGGACCCCCTACGCAGAAATTATAAATCAGAACGTCTCGAATGGGGCTCAAGGCTGGGCATTTCTATCCAAGTGATGCCAATGCCGCTGGTTTGTGGAACACAATTTGAGTAGCACTGCAGTGTAACATCAGTCCCACAAAAAACAGCCTCCACTACACAGAAACATACACAAAGAGTAACCAGACAAAAAGGCACTAAAACATTAACAACTGTTATCTTTACATCCTAAAGTTACAGATAATTAAAATTGTTCTTTATGTATATATCTGCATTTTTCCATAATGATTATGCTACTTCTATGATATACATATTATTTGAAATAAAATAAATGACCCAGTTGAGAAAACTATCTTAAACACTCATAAAATAGCCTAAACCTTGCTCTCAAGGTCCCCACAATTAAGTCCCAACCTCCTTTCATGATATGATTCTAGCCAGTACCCTATGCTCAAAGAGAATATACCAAAGGGATTAGCAAACTCAGCTGCTGGACTCAAACTGCCTGGGTCCCAACCCCAGCTCTGCCTCCTACCATCTGGGTGAGGATGGGCCAACAGGGTTGTGTTCCCTGCCTTAAAGTAGAGAAAACAGCAGTACCAATTCAGAGCCACCGCCTGATGGAAATGTGTTCATTTGCATAAAGCTTTTAGAATGGAAATTAGTGACCAAGGCTCAGTTATCATCCTTACCCATGTCTCATACGTTCTACAATTTATAGGAATATCTTAAGTAGAAGAATGCCAAGTCCTACTCACGTGGGGCTCTGCTGCCTCTTCCTCCGTGCAGTGCTTTTTGAGAAGCCAGGGCTGGGGAAGGAAAGGAGACTGTGAAATACCAGGGCTGTGTTTCCATCCCCACTAATTCATACCGCACCCCCTTCCGCCCCCGTACCAGCTAGAAGTCCTCTCCTTCCAAAACAGGCCAGGAGTCCAGGACAATTCAGCTTCCTGGGCTCACAGAATCCCGCTGCGAAATGGGTGCCTCCCGAATTAGCGTAGTATTAATACCAACAATGTATCAGGCAGTTGTAGACCTTTTACTTGTGCTATCTCGTTTCTCCTCACAACACTATATTAACAAGGCATTCCTTTTTCCCTCCTTTTACCGAACAGCAACGGAGGCACAGAGGAGTTAAGCAACTCACCCAGTGTGACGCCGTATGAAGCGGTAGGGCTAGCTCATAGGTGGGGGACGGGGTCAGGTTAGGGGTGAAGAAAACCGGGGAGACCCTCAAACCCCAGGAGGCACGACCTGAGCCCACCCCATCCCGGCTACGTTACCAAACGCAAAGAAGCTCCGCCCGCGGGACGTACATCACCACTCCAGGCCCTCAAACCTCCGCTTTTAGCCGCTCCTCCTCTTTCTCCCCAAATGAAAGGTCTGCAAAGGGGAAGCTTGAATGGGTCGTGAAGAGCGGACCTGAAACACCGTCACCAGGCAGAACATGGCTGCTACGTGTCCTCCTGGGGCGGAAGTGCCTGCGACTAACCCGGAACTCCTGGACCATATTTCCCAGAATTCCGCGGGTAAACCTTTACAGCGAGGCGTTACTGTAGCTGCAGTATATGGGGCTACACGAGTTTACGAGCTCTGGACTACATGTCCCAGAATGCAAGGGTGGGTGCGGGGGTGTCTACCGGCACGAGCTCTGGACTACATGTTTTCACTCTGGTTTTCACTTTCCGGAATCCCTGAGAAGGTCTCAGGCCGTCTTGCCGTTCTACTGTGTAGGCCTCAGCAGAGTGTAGATTCTGTTCATTGAAAGGCGTACAAACTCAGTCGAATTTTGGACGTCTTCAAGAGGCTAAGCGACGTAAAAGCATTAACAGCCACGAAGGCTTCCTGGTAAACCCCAAAGAGTTTCACCATTGGAATAAGGGGAGAAGGAAACTGGGCTTTCTTTGGCAGGGACTGAAGCCAAACGCCAAAACACCTCATTCCCTGAAATTGTGTAAAGGTGAACGTGTTTTGTTAGCATCTTACAACCCGTGCAGAAGCAAGGGAAAATCCTTTCTAGAGACAGACATCAACATCCTAGGTCTCAAGTTATTTCTGTAATTATAAAATCTGTGACATTGCTATTTGACCAAGTGAACTTTAAGGGGAAGGAAAAAGCATTACTTGACATACGGAGGGACACTTCACAGTCATAAAAGTTTCAAATTCTCAGAAACTAATAACTTCAGCTGATACTTTATAAAGCAAACATTGACAGAACCATGAAGAAAAACATTCAAATTCATAATTGGATCTGGAGATTGGAACACATACATAGAGGGAAATGTTGAGCCTTAAAAGCATATATTAAAGTAGCAAGGGGGGCTTCCCTGGTGGCGCAGTGGTTGAGAGTCCGCCTGCCGATGCAGGGGACATGGGTTCGTGCCCTGGTCCGGGAAGATCCCACACACCACGGAGCGGCTGGGCCCGTGAGCCATGGCCGCTGAGCCTGGGCGTCCGGAGCCTGTGCTCCGCAACGGGAGAGGCCACAACAGTGAGAGGCCCGCGTACAGCAAGGAAAACAAAAACAAAACAAAACAAAACAAATAAAGTAGAAAGGAAGTTGAAAATTGATTCAGAAAACATCCATTTCAGGAAATTAATAAATGAATAATAAAACTGAAGAAGGCAGATGGAAAAATATAAGATCAGATGAATGAAATACAAAAATAAAGTAGATCCCACACACACCCACAAAACAGAAATTAAAGAAACAAAACAAACAAAAAAAGATCATCCATAGTATAAACAAAGATTTTTTCAAAAATGTGTTCCAAATTCTTTCAGGAAAATATCCTCCAAGAACTATTCCTGACTTAAGCCAACATAGCACACAGGATTTCTTTCCACTACAAGGAAAGTGAAATCTTGGATATAGCATGATGAAATACGGTAACATGATTAAGTTTTATTTATTCACCTCCTGTTCCCTATGGCACCCTCCACTCCCTTCTCTACCCCGTAAGCTACCATTCTAATTTGTTTGATGTGTTTTCTTTTGGGTGTGTTCTTGTGCAAAATGTGCACTTGTGTATATTTTCAATTCATATAAATAATATTGTGTCATAAAATTCATTCTGGTGTTTATTTCCTTCATTCAGGAGTATATTTTTAAGATTCACCCATCCAGGCTTCCCTGGTGGCACAGTGGTTGAGAGTCTGCCTGCCGATGCAGGGGACGCGGGTTCATGCCCCAGTCTGGGAAAATCCCACATGCCGTGGAGCGGCTGGGCCCGTGAGCCATGGCTGCTGAGCCTGCACGTCCGGAGCCTGTGCTCCGCAGCGGGAGAGGCCACAACAGCGAGAGGCCCACGTACCGCAGAAAAACAAACAAACAAAAAAAACATTCACCCCTCTATCTAATTTGTTTCATAGAGTTCCATTTTCTGCACCCACATTTTACCTGTACTCTTCCAACTGCCATGCCAATGATAATAAAATAAACATCTTCTTACATTTGTTTATAGACGTATCTGAGAATTTCTTTGGAATACATACCCGAGTGAAATTATTTCATAGCAAATATGTATACTTTAATAATATAGCCAGATTGACTTCCTGAACGGCTACACCAGTCCAGATTACCAAAGAGTTGCACGTCAGGTTTTTGTGCAACCACTTACCTTCATTTGGACGACTCATCACCGTTTTGCTAGTGTATTAAATGTATAGTAGTATCTTGTTTTAGTTAAATTTCTCTGATTTCTAATAAGTTTGATCTTTTTTTCAAATGCTTGGTAGCTTCATCTATAAGTGTCTACTTAAAACTTTTGCCCCATTTTCTAATGTGGATGCTATCTTTTTCTTCCTCATTTCTATTACATATTCTGATTATTAATACCTTTTCAGTTTTACCAATTACAAGTATCCTTTCCTAATTGGGCACGTGTTTCTAAAATTTTTCTATTGTGTTCTTCATGGAATAGAAATCTTTAATTATAAGATAATAAACCAATAATTTCTTAATATCTGTGCTTCTGAAACTCCTCAGGTGAAAAAATATATTTCTACCTTTTAAAAATTAACTTTCTAGACTTATCTTTCACATGTAGGTCCTTTAAATATTTTGGAGTCTATTTATGTACATTTTATTACATGGGATCCACTTTTATTTTTCTCCAAGAGAAGTTCTTAAAAATAGTGATATTCATGGCTTGAAGATTCAATATTACAAAGATATCAGTAATCCTCAAAATGATCTATAGGCTCAATCAAACCCCAATAAAAACATCAGCATTTTTTCCCTTGGAAATTGATGAGATGTTTACAAATATTATGTGGGAAAGCAAAGAGCTACAAGAAGAGCTGGGGGCTTCCCTGGTGGCGCAGTGGTTGAGAATCTGCCTGCTAATGCAGGGGACACGGGTTTGAGCCCTGGTCTGGGAAGATCCCACATGCCACGGAGCAACTAGGCCCGTGAGCCACGTACTGAGCCTGCGTGTCTGGAGCCTGTGCTCCCCAACAAGAGGCCGTGATAGTGAGGCCCACGCACCACGATGAGGAGTGGCCCCCGCTTGCCACAACTAAAGAAAGCCCTCGCACAGAAACGAAGACCCAACACAGCAAAAATAAGTAAATAAACTCCTACCCCCAACATCTAAAAAAACATAAAAATAAAAAATAAAAGAAGAGCTGGGACAATCTGAAAGAAGAATGAAAAGAAAGATATTAGTCACATTAAACCTTACTATAAATCTACAATATAAGATAGTCTGGTGTTTGCTCAAGGATAGACAAGATAATAGACATCAAAATCCATGTTGAAACAGACATTATAACAACGTGTAAAAAGAAAACACTGCAGGGAGCTCCCTGGTGGTCTAGTGGTAAGGATTTGGCGCTTTCACTGTGGTGACCCTGGTTCAATCCCTGGTCAGGGAACTGAGATCCTGCAAGCCACGCAGCACGGCCAAAAGAAAAAAGAAAGAAAAGAAAACACTGCAGCAGAGAGGGGGAAGAACTCTTGTTAATACAGTTGATCCTTGAACTAGGGTTCAAGGGGGTTAGGGGTGCCAACCCTCTGCTAAGTTGAAAATCCAAGTATAACTTATAGCCAGTCCTCTGTACGTACATGGTTTCTCCATAATCGGCAATTCTGCATCTGAGGATTGAACCAACCTTGGATCGTGTAGTAGTGCAGTATTTACTATTCAAAAAAATCCTCGTATAAGTGCACTTGTGTAGTTTAAACCCATGTTGTCCAAGGGTCAACTATTGGTTCTCAGTCAGCTGGATATCCATATGGGAAAAATATTAATCATTACTGCATAGGATATAAAAATATAAATTCCAGAAGATCTGCAGACTTAAATTTGAAAAGTAAACAATGATGCTTTAGGAAAGAAACGTAAGATAACAGCCTTTTTGCCTTGGAGTAGGAAGAATTTCTTAAGACCAAAAAAATCACCAACTGTGAAAGAAAAAATTGAAAAATTGGACTATTTCAAAGTTAAGAAACACCGTAAACCCAAACGCAGCACTCTTGGGCCAAAAGTGAGAGAGATTTTAAAAACATCTATGGAATAAAAGACTCAGATGCATCCCTCATGCCCATGCATTCTTCAAGGGTCAACTGTATCTACCAAAGTTGAACATATACCCTATAACCCTTTGGTTCCACCCATAGAAATATCCCTCAAACAAGTGCACAAGGCACATTCTAGATTGCTCACATCACCACTAACTGTGATAGCCAAGAATGGGGAAGTACCCAATACCCACCAATAATGGGATTAATAAATAGATTTTGATATGTTTACACACTGCAATAATATCCACCAATGAAAATGAATCAACGGTATCCACTCCCATCAATATGGATAAATGTCATGGATATACTGTGGAGCAAATGAAGCCAACACAAAATAGCACCTATTACATGACTCCATTTATATCAAGTACAAAATAGGCTAAGTGAATCTACACCATTACAAATTAGTGGCTACCATATGGAAAGGAAGGTTACTAGAAAGAGCCAAAAAGGGATGCTTCTAGGGTTTGGGGCTTGTCCTGGTCCTCCAAGAACTAGACGGCAAAGTGCTGAGAAAGACTTTAATGAACAAATATTTCATTAGGGGAAACATCGGAGAGAAAATGGCAGGGAGCTCTGGAAGGCTGGCAGAACTATCAGCGCATAGTGCAAGTCTGACCCTGAGTGAAGATTTGGAAGAAAGATTTGGTAAATCATCCGAGACTGCCTTGTCATCTACGTAAAATCCTTCAAGGCTGTCAGAGTCCTTGAAAAAAGGTCACTGGACAGAGGAATCCTGGTCTCCAAGAAATGGCCTGCCTTAGGATCCCTGCTGTGCTGACTAGGAGCAATCAGGGGCAAGGCCGGCCTCCAGGCAAACGTGGTGATGGATTTAAGAGCAGCAGCTGGGACCTTTGGCCAGTTATGCTCCCTGTGGTCATAACTGTGAAACAGGAGACTCTCAATGTGGATGCTTCCTTGTGATAAGATCTGGTTGTTTATTTCTGTCAGAAATAATCCTGAAGCAACGTTGCGTCCTTCTCAGTATATCATACCCCAGAGATCTAAAATGTTCGTTTGTTCTGTTATTGATAATGTTCACCTCTTGGCTAAGGTAGTGTTCACCAAATTTATACCTACTGTATTTCTTGTTGTGATCAATACTTTGTGGAGAGATATTTGGGGTTTTGTAGCATCCTGCTCCTTGTAAACTTTCAACCAGTAGTTTTATAATTCATTGATTACTCTTGCCAGAACCTATCATTACTATGATGGTTGTAAATAATGATTTTTACATTACGTCATTCCTTCTATATGTTTATGGTTTGGCATTCTATTATGAGAGCCCTTCCTTCCCTCCCTTCCTCTTTTTTTATTCATATTCTGTATGATAATTATTTATTTTAGGGTCAAATTGCTCAGATTTACCCAGTGTGAGTCTCTTCAAGCTGGATCTTCTTACACGTCCCACCACTCTTTCCTACTTTCTGGCACAGTAAATTTTCTCCAGGATCATTCTACACTTTCCTTGCTCCAGCCCTGAAATAGAAACGTGGATATACATGCTTATATACATGACATACACATGTGTGTGTTTGTATATCCTCGCACTTCCATATCTACTTCTGTAAATACCTAGCACGTGCACTCACTCCCTCTCTATCTCTACAGATGGGTGGACGGATGGATGGATGGGTAGACAGATCTGTATAAATAACTTATGGTCAGACTTCCATATCCGTGGTTCCTCTGTATCTGCAATTCTGCAACCATGGGTTCAACCAACCACAGATCATGTAGTACTGTAGTAATTACTATTAAAAAAAAAACCCTGCATATAAGTGGACCTGCCCAGTTCAAACCCATATTGTTCAAGGGTCAACTGTAACTTGCTAAATAAAGCCCTTTAACCAACTATATTAAAAATACCACCATTGGTCTGCGTATGGAATGCCATCCAAACCTGCTTTGTCCTTACTGGTTCCACATCCAGAGGGTCCTCTGCTATTATGCTCAGTTCTCTCCTCATGTGCATCTTTTCAACAAGAGAAACTTTTTTTTTAAACCTCCACAATGTAGGTATATCCACTTTTGTTTCTAGCTCCAGGATTTTCCCTCTCCCTATTATGGATCTGTAGTTAAAGCACAGCATAAATAATAAAGCTTCAACTGTTGAAACTCATGAATTTTTCTGTGTATGCAAAATAATCTGAGAACTGTTTTGTTTTTGAAATTGGCTTCCAGAGTTCATACCATAATTTTGATCTTATATGCCTTATGACAATATAGAACAATCATATGAGGTCTTAACTGCAAGGGATAATTATTTAATACTTTTTCAAATTCTATTAAAATAATTTCCTGCTTTGGCAATACCCACTATTCAATGAAAAAAATATAACATGAAGTTATAAAATGGAAAAATATCACAAAATGCTCCTTGCCTAGGAAAACCACTCTGGAAGAGTATCCCTTTACACATGATCTTATGCATGTACACATACATGTGTGCACATGCACACATACACAAACACTAACAAAGATTTATGGTTGATTATACTATGAAGGCTACAATCTGTGACCTCTCAAAGCCCATATTGTGTATCTCCTGCGATTATGATATGTCATAAATTTTTAAAATAAACTTTTTATTTAATTTATTTATTTTGGGCTGCATTGGGTCTTCGTTGCTGCGTGCGGGCTTTCTCTAGTTGCAGTGAGTGTGGGCTACTCTTCGTTGCGGTGCGCGGGCTTCTCATTGCAGTGGCTTCTCTTGTTGCGGAGCACAGGCTCTAAGCACATAGGCTTCAGTTGTTGTGGCACACAGCCTCAGTAGTTGTGGCACACGGGCTTAGTTGCTCCACAGCATGTGGGATCTTCCTGGACCAGGGCTCGAACCCGTGTCCCCTGCATTGGCAGGCGAATTCTTAGCCACTGCACCACCAGGGAAGTCCCTGTCATCATTTCACCGGCTTCAGATTAATATAGGAATCTATCAAAACTCAAATTCTTACAGCTGTACACTAATTTCCATTAAAAAATTAATGACATCATTGATGTGGTGTTCATCTTTTTGGTATTTTAATCTCACAATCAATAACTTCCAATTATATGATTTCTAAATCAAAGAGATCTAATATATTCTGATATATATACTCCTTTCCTGAAACCATGCTTTACTGCAACCAATAGGGAAAAGCACATAAATGTCACTCTTGTCTCAATAATACACTGGATAATTTTATCAGATTCCTACAAGTTTTCTGGGTATTTGCCTCATGGATGTGGGGGAAGAATATGGCATAGCCCCTACCTGAGAACTTTAGAAGAAATGCTACAATAATTAGAAGGCAAACATTCCAAAGTCTGGATGAAAATGCAGAGAATTAGAAATCAGTAAGTTCAAGGTCAACTAAAAATTTTTTTTTCTAGGGACAAACAATTTTTGTGACACTTTCAAAGTGTTACAGTAAACCCTGCCTTAATATTGACAGACAAAAAATCAATTGTATACTATGCAGTTACTGTTGTTGCAAAGTTAATCATGTTTTTTCACTCTGTACCATCAGAAAAAAAAAATCACAAGGTAGTTCAATTTCTACTGAACACAGTCCTTGGAAAACTAGACGGGGTCTCAAATGACCACCCAACTTGAGAACAGAGGCTGCGGGAGGCAAGGAGCCAGTTGCGATAGGCTAATAGCATATTAATATTGAAGATTGGGGGGCTTCCCTTCCCTGGTGGCGTAGTGGTTAAGAATCTGCCTGCCAATGCAGGGGACACGGGTTTGAGCCCTGGTCCAGGAAGATCCCACATGCTGCACAGCAGCTCAGCCGCGTGCCACAACTACTGAAGCCTGCACACCTAGAGCCCGTGCTCCACAAAGAGAAGCCACTGCAATGAGAAGCCCACACACTGCAATGAAAAGTAGCCCCCACTCACTGCAACTAGAGAAAGCCTGCGTGCAGCAATAAAGACCCAAGGCAGCCAAAAATAAATTAAAAAAATATATATTGCAGATTGGTTTTCTGCAGTGGTTTTCAGTATTTCAACAAAAGTTCATGTCCTGAATTAATTTTATTTTGCAGGTTTCCCCATCTGGATACAACTTTCATATATTATACATTTCCCCCTTTTGGTTTATTTAAAACACAAGTACTGAGCACACCTAAAAGCACTAGTCAATGATAAGGTTGTGTACATTCAGCAGCCAAGTCCCTGCCCTCATGGAGCGCACATTCTCACGGACATCAATTTTGACTAGCTCATCCTTACACTTTTGTTAAAGCCCAGACCAAACTCTTTTCCTTTCTAAGTGCTATCTCCTAAGTGACATCTGATAAATGTCAAAGTTCTGAATGCAGCCCTTACTGCACCACTCAGAAGGGATCTCTGCTGTGTGCTCTGCTGAACACTAGGATCTGTTTAGCTACTGCTTCAACACCAACTAAGTTAAAATACTTTCTCTCCTATGAGACCTGACGCTTGCAAGAATTCACGTTGCACGTGAGTTTTTTGAAAACAACATTTTGTAGAACTTCTATCCTCTGACAGTTCCTTGATGTTCTTACCACTCTCGCTGCTTTCAAAAAATGTGTCCCCAGTATGCATTTTGTGATGACTTATAAGATTGGAGCGCCAACTGAAGCTCTTACCACAGGTCTCACACTTGTAAGGCTTCTCCCCTGTGTGCACTCTTTGATGAGACTGTAGCTGTGAAGGCCGACTGAAGACCTTAATGCATCTGTCACATCTGTATGGCTTCTCTCCAGTGTGGACGCTTTGATGAAGCTGAAGACTTGAGGCCTGAATGAAGTGCTTCCCACACTCCCCACACTTATATGGTTTCTCTCCTGTGTGGACCCTCTGATGCATGTCGAGGTTCAGGCTCCACTTGAAGCCCTTCCCACACTCCTCACATTTGTATGGCTTTTCTCCAGTGTGGACTTTTTGATGGGCTTGAAGGTGTGAACTCCGACCAAAGCTCTTCCCACACTCTTCACATTTGAATGGTTTTTCTCTGCTGTGGACTCTCTCATGGGCCAGAAGATTTGAGGCCTGCCTGAAGACTTTCCCACACTCCTCACAATTATACGGTTTCTCTCCGGTGTGGATTCTGCAATGAATTTTAAGATCTGCTCTACGACTGAATCCCTTCCCACACTCTTCACATTTGTATGGTTTCTCACCGGTATGGATCAGCTGGTGGATCTGAAGTCGTGAACTCTGATTGAAGCCCTGCCCACACTCCTCACACTTGTAAGGTTTCTCTACACTGTGGGCCTTCTGATGGATTTGAAGATATGAACTCTGACGGAAGCCCTTCCCACATACCTCACATTTATAGGGCTTCTCCCCTGTGTGGACAACCAGATGAACTTGATAATGGGAGTTCCTCCTGAAGCTCTTCCCACACTCCTTACATTTGTATGGTTTCTCTCCTGTATGGACTCTTTGATGTGCCTGAAGGTTTGAATTCAGAGTAAAGCCTTTACCACACACATTACGTATGTATGATTTCTCTCCAGTGTGGACTCCCTGATGGGCCTAAAGACCTGAAGGCCGACTAAAGCCTTTCCCACATTCCTCACATTTGTAGGGTTTTTCTCCTGTGTGGACCCTCTGATGAATGTATAGATTTGAGCTACAAATGAAGCCCTTCCCACACTCCTCACATTTGTACGGTTTCTCTCCCGTATGGACTCTCTGATGGGACTGAAGGTGTGAATTCCGACTGAAGCTCTTATCACATGTGTCACATTTGAATGCTTTCTCCCCAGTGTGGACTCTCTGATGGTCCTGAAGGTGAGAGGCCTGACTGAAGGCCCTCCCACACTCCTCACAATTATAAGGTTTCTCTCCCGTGTGGACTTTACAATGAATAGTTAAGTGCTGACCTACGACTGAAGCCTTTCCCACATTCCCCACATTTGAATGGTTTCTCTACAGTGTGGACTTTCTGAGGAGTCTGCAGCTGGGAGTTCTGACTGAACTCCTTGCCACACTCATCACACTCACTGTGTTCTCCTCCCACGTGAACTCTCTGATGAATATGAAGAACCGAGCTGTAACGGAAGCCTTTTCCACACTCACTGCACGTATGAGACTTCTCTTTTGAGTGTAATTGCTGGTGAAGATCAAAGGTGGAGAGATCGGTGAAGGTTTCTTTACATTCATTACACTGGTAAAGTTTTTGTCCCGTGTGAATCATAGTATTCTGATCCAGTGTTGAAACCCTCGTGCTATCTTTTCTATAATCACTGTAGCCGTAAGGTTTTTGACCCTTGTGTACTCCATGAGCATCAAGGTGATGTGAAATCCAACTGATGGTGTCAACATCCTCTTTACACTGACACAGTTTATTTTTCATGGAAATTTGCTGGTGTCTATTCTGATAATTCTGTGACTCAGCCAATGAAGATTTCCTCCAAGAATCCTGGGCTCTCAAAGTTGCAAACCTTGGATTTCCAGGACTACTGGGATCACCTGCTTTATCATTTAATATACGGTTCTCATCTTCAGAAATTTGAATAGAGTCCTGCCCCAATCTGGCAGGGGGAATCACCTTGTTTGTGGAACTGACAACTATTTATCATGGAGTCTTGGCATCTGGTTAAGTCATTTGCAATTTGTTGCCAGATTTGCCAGCAGGAAAGCTCTTCACGTGATCCTCTGTCTTGAACGGCCCTCAACTCACTTTGATTGTTTTCTTCTAGAGGGACAGAGAATTCAGAGATGTGGACACGTGAAAGCTTTGTTCAAAGATTCAAGATTTTACACTTAAGACACAGTATGAGACTTTAATGAACCTCAGGATGGTTCAGCTTATCTTTCGCACGACAAATGAAGTTCTCTGGTTTATATACTAACAGAAACCAAGAGATGGTCTGTTAAACTCCCAAATACTTAGCATTAATGAAACCCATTTAAAACCAAATGACTACTCGGACATACTATTTAAATCATCTTTTAAAAATTACATGTCATTCCTACCATAACACAGTATCAATAAAGACAAGCATTTTGCTGTGCTCACAGCTTTAACAGTGCCTAGCAGTTAGTCAGGGCTCAAGAAATGCATGCACAGGTGAACTCAGTTTGATTTCTAGGATTCTCTACAATTCTGAATCCCAGGTTAAGTTTGAACCAAGTCAGAGAAGCGAAACAGCTTTTACAAGTCAGGTATCAGATACAGGAAAAGGACTGGAAAGTACAGTTTGGCTTAAGTTGAAAGGCTGCACCCGAGGCGGCAGCACACCAAGGGGGTTAGTGCTGAGGAGGATATGAAAGGGGCTAAAAACCGGGACTGCCCCGGTGGCACAGTGGTTAATAATCTGCCTGCCAGTGCAGGGGACACAGGTTCGAGCCCTGGTCCGGGAAGATCCCACATGCCGCAGAGCAACTAAGCCCGTGAGCCACAACTACTGAGCCCACGTGCCACAACTACTGAAGCCCGCGTTCCTAGAGACCGTGCTCTGAAACAAGAGAAGCCACTGCAATGAGAAGCCTGCGCACCACAACGAAGAGCTGCTCCCACTCACCACAACGAGAGAAAAGCCCATATGCAGCAACCAAGACCCAATGCAACCAACAATTAATTAATTTTAAAAAAGGGTCTAAGAATCAGTGGGGTTAAAAAAAAGCATGAAGACCTATGCACTGGATCCTTCTCAGGCATTTGTGCTGCCTAATATGTTCCTCCACTCCCCCTGCCAAGCAGGAGTCAAAATGTAGAGGCTAGGGAAGAATGCTGTCTCTTTAAAAACAGCATGG